>NW_015113065.1:99981-129118 GCF_001443285.1 Poecilia latipinna | reverse complement strand
CAACCCTGGCCATAAAGCAAAACGAGCAAGAAACGGTAAAACAAAAACCACCCATTGAAGAAAAAAAAAAAAAAAAAAAAGACAAAGTTTTCAGGTCATGGATCCCTGAGAATCTACATCGTTGTAACTTTATTTGTATTTTTGTTATATTGGTGTTTTTATTCCTTCCTGAAAGTAGGCGATGAGAATCGGTCCTTGTATAATATAGAGCGCATGTGTGAACATTCGCACTCAATAATGCACAAAATATTGTAATTATACTTTTACCTTTTTGCAGTTTTGTGGGGTTTTTGTTGCTGTTTTTCTTTTTTTCTTATCTTGACTTTTTTAGTAATGAAATCTATCTGCACAGAGATATTTTGTTTTACCCACTTTGGGAGATATTTTGCATTGGCTTTGTCAACAGGTGATTTAAGGGTCCTTTTATAATCTGCCTTTAGTCTTTTGCTAGGAAATTTGGATATTTAACTCTATTAATTAACATGCAAGCTCAATCTCCGGGCATCGTCATCGTCATCTCCTGGATATAATGGTGAATTTTTCTGTGCTTAACTCTGTACTTACTGCGAAGCAGGGTGGAGCGGCGGGAGGATGACCCGGCAGATTCTGATGAAATGCACGCTTATCGGCTGCACACAAAACATTAACAATCGGCCATTCTTCAAGCAGACAAAGAAGTGTTGGTTTGAGAAGAAACAACAGCTTGTGCTCAGCTGAGCAGATGGATCCACTTCTAGCTGTTGTTTTACAAGCAAATGTCAAGCTTGCCTGCTCTTTATGTCACAGTTTTCACTTTAAAAAGCAAGTGAGTGTTTTTACAACGCTCTCTCCATGTTTTCCAGGGGCGTGGACCTTCCTGTGGTTCGTGTGTTTCTGCGTTTTGACCAGTCAGTGGTCTCACACTCTTGATGTCATTGCGTTCCCTGAGGACGCTGCGCGCGCCACCATTGCCTTCTCGTTCTTCTCCATCGCCACATGGGTGAGCACAAAGGCCACTGTGTTTGCTTCCTTGACGTTTTCTCAGGCTCTCAGCGTTGGTTTGCAAAAGACATTTTACTCTCTGAGTGGAATGGTTGATGGAGGCTGTTTATGAGCAAGAAAACATCTCCGAATCATTTTCATTCACGGCTACCAACTAACCTCATTAGAAAGCTGATGAAAAATTCTGACCAGATAATTATATGTACATGAATTTATAATTATACATTGTTTAGTAACTGCTGAGACCTTTTGTTCTCAATAGAGACACACCCAGCACTCCAAATTGTGTACCCATTTAGTCCTTTAAGACCTAGACCATAAAACATATAAAATGTTATTTAAGGTATATTTCTAGCCATGACTGATTTATTCGTTTTAATCTAACCAGTTTGACAAACTGATTAGTTGGCATTTTAAAACATCTCTTACATCCTTTATTAGTGGTTAGCAAGGTTAGCATCAGTAGCTTCTATGTGTCTCCCAAAGAGAGGTTTCCAAAATAGGGTTACATTTCCAAATCCAGCATTTTCTGCAACAAACGGAGGTTGAAAACTCTGAAAAAACAATAAAGTGAAAACTGCTGTACCATTCCTGGGCTTCTTATTACAAGTCTTGTTAGTTGTGGTTAATTTGACTATATATTAATACTTATAGCTAACTATTTGCACAGTAACAGCTTCATTATTGAAAGCTGCTGCTGTTTGGTCACCTGGTAGCGCTTTGAGATGCTGTGTTCGCTGACTGCAAAAAAAATTGGATTTGAAAGAGGTTCTTTCTCAACTTTACTCAGAAAAAGCTCAAGTTTTGGTCATTTCCATCAAAGCTCTTTCCAAACGAAAGGCCCTGAATCTCTTCTGTGTGGTTAAACCCTATGTTAGCCGTAACGTTTGTGTTAGCGGTTAGCAGTTTTTTCTCCTTTTCCACATCCTTGTTTCACTTCTCTCCTGGTAAACGAATCGTGTTGTGAGGTTTAGCTGCTCTGCTGTTGCCTCTTTATGACCTCATCGGTCGCTCCTGTGGAGGCTAACAATGGTGTTGAACTTCCTCTGTTTGTAAAAAAAGAAAAACATCCAAGGTATGTTGGAGTCCAGGCTGCCTCTGAATATTTTTGGAAGCTTTTTCACTTGGGTAACCTGTTGAGCAATAATGGCTCAACTTTTCTCAGGTCTTGAAAACGTCTTACCTTGTAAAGAAAAGCGAAATATTTAAACCTCTTTAAACAAGCTGGTAAAAACAAACGCATGTGAAATTGCTGCTTATTTAACGCCTTAAGTTCAATGATGATTTATCTGCTGTGGCCTTTTTGTCCTTTTGGAGAAAATCTCACTGCCTGTAGCAAGTCTCCAGTTAAATGAGACAAAACTTTCCCTCTAAGCAGACAGGTTTGAAAGAACAAGACGTCTCTTTGGCCTCAACCGCGTTCAAAGTCAGCATTGTCTGACTTCCGTGTGCTGCCGAATCTGAGACACAAAACACAAGATTTCATTTCCAGCCCTTTCAGAGTTCTCTGCAAATAGTAAGATTTCATGTGTTTGTTTACTTTAGTGAAATGCATAGTGATTGCTAATAGTCTAATTATTAATTGGGGAAAAAGAATTATCGTTTTGTTTGTATTTACATCCATAAATGTGTCTGTTGTCAGGCACACATTCCTGCTGATTAAGGTTTAATGCAGAGCAGTTTGCTGAACTGCTAATCTAACGCTAGCTTGCTTACTATTTGTTTTGACTGTTTCCTTGCTAATTTCATTGCTGGTCAAATTAATTTTGTGCAGAGTAAGAGTTTACAGAAAAGGTTCTTCTCTCCTGCTTTACGAGCATCGTGCTAAGCTTTATAAAAGGAAACGACAGCCCCTTCGCTGAGCAGGAAAAGCAAATCGGCAGCAGGTTATTGCATAACACAGATGAGATGAGAATCTGCAGCAGCCAAAACAGTCGCGTCATTGTAGATAATGGAAAAAAACATGGGTTGTAATGGAAAACACAGGTTCAAACCTAGTTAAAATAAAGTGTATGGGTTGTGGTATAGTTGTGTAACCAAAAAGGAGCCATGACCTTCAGCTGGGTGTTCCCCGGTGGCTAGCTGCTGTGATCCAAACTCTGCTACGTTTATTGGTGTCCCTTAATTTTGACTGAGACAATATTTTACTGCTAACTCATTGCCTATCATTTGAAACGTGACCTGCTGGTTTCCTCCAGACGAACAGGAAGCTGTGAGTATATCAGCTTTCACAGGATTTTACAGATAAGTTGTGTCGGATATCACACGATAGCTGTCACAAGCTTTTGTAGAGTCACATTTAGCTCAACGGGCTAAAGTTTTTGGCTCTTAAAAGCATCTTTCATCTGCATTAAATCCTGAACGGTTACATCTTCAACCGCCGTTGATTTCCTGCTGGAAAATAAGTATATGACTTGCCAATCATCCTCTCCTCCTGCAGGGAATCCTGACCTACTTCGCCCTGGGCCGTTTCCGTCGGGGCGTGGACGACGTCAGCATTCCCACCTACACGGAGACGGCCCCGGAAATCCACACCCCGTACCCCCCCACCTACGCTCCCACCACCTACACCCCCACCACCTACACATACCCCAGCAACGTGCCCGAGTCCCAGAAGCAGCCCCCCTTCACCTCAAACCTCCCGCCGCAGAGCGACACCAGCTACCTGCCGCCCAAATACTGACGCAGTGGAGGGGGTTGTGGGGGAAGGGGGTCTTGACGGACGACGCGGCGCTGCTGAGCGGCAGAGCTCTATCGTATCGATGCGGTTTTACATTCAAGTCAACACACTGTTCAAAGAGTCCGGGGAGGACGCTGAGCCTCGCGGCGACAGGCTGGAGACGACGAGCGAACGCCGTTTACGCCGACGGGCCTGAGATCGGATCTGAAGACACTGAAAGAGGCTTGAGCAATGTGACCTTTGACCTGTGTGCAAAAGCAACATTTACCTCAGACGAGCTGAACCTGCAGGGCAGAGGGGCGTTGCTGTGAAAACAGTCCTGCAGAGGAGCAACAATCAGTGTGGAGGAGGCCAAACGAGTGTTTCTCTTTGTTCTGAAGACGGGACGGTCACGTGCCTCGTTGTTTTGATTTTCAGGATTTTTTTTTTTCTGTTTCTATAAATGGCTCAAAAAGCTATAGTGATATAATTTACCAAATGGGTTACAAGGTTCATGGAGGAAGAAAAAAAAAAACTAATTTAAGTTATATTTTATAATCATGGATTCTGTAAAAGTAACACAAATCCTGTGATAAGTAATCAGAAAAGGTTTTCCTTTCCTTTGCTGCTTAAACTCATTAAAGCCATAGTGATTGAGCATTTCCACCAGACTGACTGTACTAACTGTGACAGACGTGTGCTGGTTTGAAAAGGTTTACATGTGTTGAACTGACCTTTGAACTCGCAGCTAACTTTCTGATGGAGAGGGAGGAGCTTGGAGATAACGCAGCACCTATTGAACGAGTCTGTCCACTGAATGTTTTCTTCTCTCTCTTGTGCAGCATTTCTTCCTCCAACCGCCCAAAAACAGAGCAAAAGCACCCTACCTTGGTTAAACACTGACATTTTTAGTTTTCTGAGATATGATGGGTTTCTTTAGTTAACAGGCTTCAAAGGTACAACTGCAGATCACTAAAAACTGCTCTCTGAGCTTGCAGTTAATTTGCTCCGTCGGTTCTTTCTGGCGCAGATCAGAGAGCAGTTTTGGTCCGTCGTGTAAGCTAAATTTAGACCTGTGAATAAATTATGTTTTTCTTGAGTCATCTGTGAAAATGGTGTAGTGACGTCTGTCGTTTTTCATGCAAAATGTGCATATATGGTTCAGAGAAGAAGGAAGAGAAGACTTTGCTTGCACTGAGAACTGCCTTGCGACATCATTCTGGTGGTCAAAGACAACAGATCCAGGAGAGTTGCTCTCCTTTAAGAACCGCTTACAGCACCCTGCAGAGGTTTTCATACATCCCATTAAATCTTGCTAAGATGCTCTGGAGTTTGTGATTGTAACATGTTGGGAGGATCGCAACTAACCTGGTTTGGGAACCGAAGAGTTTAAAATGTGATTAAATCTTGTGGTAATATTTTTGAGTTGTAACGTCTGTGTCAAATGCTGAAAATCTAGTTCTTGGATCTGTGCATAAAGTTGAACTGTGACATCTGAAGCAGCTTCTTTTAATTTCTCACTTTAAACAGCTTGTTTTTGTTTTGTTTTTTCCCCCCCAAAAGTGCCGCAAATGATGTGGGCCTAAAAGTGATGTGGCCAAGGATTTGTGATTTACTGAATAACTAGCAAATGAGCTCTGAAATATGTGTAAATAATGTGCACCTTGTTTGATTCTTGCTTTAAAATAATAAACAAGTGGTTAATGAATGGGGAAAAACATCGACATAGCATGTTTTAGTTTCCTCTGGTTGTGTATTCAATGCTAGCCTGGTAATAATCAGCTCCTTGTCCTGGAGACGTGGACAATGTTGAGCTTGCTAACCTCACTTGCTAATGTTTGTCCGTGACGTACGCCAGTTCGACGCTAACCGGAAATTGCGTGCGCTGTAAACAACCATCCTTCAGAGAAGTGTCGAAGTAAACAAGATGGCTGTGCTGATGCCAATTCAATATTTGGAAGAGTGAAAAACACGGACTTAATGGATTCGTTCACTTCTTCCGCTGCCATTGCTAGAACTACAGGCAGACGATTATAAAACAGTGTAGAAACGCAACATCATCGCTCGCGACTTATTAGCCTGATAGAAATTCTACGGAGAAATCCATTGGAATGGGAGAAAGCCCAGACGGAGCACTGGAGAGAGGTTAGAACTGCGTAGGAAGGCAGTGGTCAGGATGTCGGAGGAAGTAACAGTTTTCTCCAGTTGTGTGGAGCAGATTTCACATGTTGCCAAGCACTGCTGCTGACTGAAAGAATGTCACTATGCTTCGTCTCAATAATGTCCGATTGTAAAAACTCAAACTACGTTAGTGTGGAGACTGAAGTCGAGCCACATATCACTACTTTACTCAGCTAGCTGCAGGCTAGCTACACAAGCTAACCATCAAGTACCAGCTTATTACATTTTGAAATTCTGCATTTTATTTTTAAGATAAAGTTCAAAATGTCCAATTTTTTGTAATGTACTTCCACAGTGGCCAGACTTTAAATGCAGAACCGATGAAAACCAAATCCTGTAAAGGAGGATGAAAGCAACTTAAGAGTAATTAGACGAGGAAGTCAAAATCTGTTTCCATTTCACAGACATTAAATTTTCGACCCTGCTCACTGCAAACCAGCGGCTCACTGCAGCGTGGTGGGTCGCTAAGATTTAAACCAGTTATTTTTATCCTCACTTTGCTGCGGCGGGGAGTTTTAGATTACACATCTTGGGGTGAAAGGTCAAATGAAAGTAAAACATCTTCGAGTTTCCTACAGCTACTGTCAAAAATGCTCAGACATAAAGCAATAAAAGTGTCAGTTCTGAGTTTATTATACAATTTCTGACTTTAAACAGAATAAAACAGATGTATTCTGGATTTGAGTGCAAAATGTACATTTTGCTTAAAGATAATTTAAGACTTTATATCTGACAAGGCAATACTACAGTAAAAATATCAGAATTAAACAAAAAGGTACAGATGTTACCTCATGTTTACAAAACAGTAAGCAAATCATGCAGAGATATCAAGTGCTTAATCTCCTTCAAGTATTCAAAACGTCACACCAGACAAAAACATTTAGAATATTGAGTCGCTACTTTAATTCATCACAAAAACAAAAGCACTCAAAAGAAGAAAAGAAAATTGTACACACTTCTCACACACAGCAGATTGTTCAAAATTGATGCATCAAGTCTTATGTTTCCTGCTCAGAGGTGCAGAGGGGAGAACAGCTTCCGGGGAACGTTGGGGTCGGCGAGTTTTCCCAGCGGGACGTGAAGCGGCGTCTCGTTCCTGATAGAGGAGCTGTTCTCTTTGTCCACCACCAGACCACCATAGCACTTTCTGCACACCGCCTGATACTTGTCAGCACCGCCGATCACTTCCACCTGCAGAGGAGGAGTAAATCCAGCTGGGTTTGATGATGAAATGCGATACAATGCGCTTCATTTTTAGACCAAAGCTCATTGGAAGTATCCGGTCCGTTTGTCTGCTCTCCTCACCTCCTTCTCTGCTCCGAGCCTCTTGGTGTAGGCGGCTTCTTTGTAACACTGCATGCAGACGGCGTGGAGCTTCACCACACTTTCTGCCAGAGGAACCAGGTTCAGGATGTTTCCAAAAGGCTGGACAAAAACAAAAGTTCAGTTTGAGAGAGAAAAAAGACACAGAGCATCTAACGGGTCCATAAGTAGCATCATCCGAAATTTAAGAAAGAAATGGTCCAAGCCAGCTTTCTCACTAAGCAGAACGAATCATCACTCGGTGTTTCTGTGTTCAACTGTGTCCTTTTCCTGGACTGAGCCTCAGATAAGAGATACTGATGTCTGTAGCTATTTATTGAAACTTTGAACCATTTTTGGGATATAATGCGATGGCATCTTAGTAGCATTTTCAAAGAAATAAAAATGTGGTCAACATGCCACCTCTGGAAGAACAGGAAATGACCAAAAACATCTGGGGCAATATATCCAAGTTTTTGTTTTTTTTTTACGTATAATTGCCATTTTGTTAACAAGGCAGGAAGAAAAATTGTAAAAGACAGCACAGAAACATTACCTAGCGCTAAAAGAATGCCGACTTAACCGCATTAAAATCACAAGAAAGGCACTATTGTGTGCAAAGTAATGAGCACACTCGTTTATCTGCTGTTGCAGTCGATAGTTTGGATTCTCCCTTAAAAAAAAAAAAAAAAAAAGTTCATTGTGTGGGACGTTTTGTGACATCTGCCCAGCATGCGACAGCACCCACCTTCCTCTGGAAGGTCCCATCCAACGCAGCCACGATGACCGTCTTCCCCAAATTGGCCATCTCCTCACAAAACTCCACGGTGTCTGGAAACTACGGCCAGGAAACAGAGCAGATTAAGATACGCTTGTCTCACTCACGTGGAATTTCAACATTTTTAAAACTGCGTGACAAATGTCGCCGTTACGACGGCAACGCAGCAAAACAAGCCAGTTTGACCGTTTGGATCGGCGCTTTTTAAATCTGCCATGTTTTCTTTTCTGGATGAAGATGGAAGCGGCGGATGGTTGATCATTCCAGGGGACGGATTTCATCCGTTTGTCTTGAGATTATATTTGCTCTCACTTGGTGTATTATAGATAAAAACGAACTAACCTACATTACAAATATCTGACCAAATCCAGGAAAGAGGCAGGGTAGATAAAAGTTACGATTTGATTTCAGTTTCAAAGCAACTAAAGACAAAGTTGATGCAACATGATTTGGATACCTTTACAGTGTACCACCTTTAACACTTTCAACATGTTCTCCGTCATTTTGTCTTCGAGTTCTCCTCTTGTCTGTTTGCTCATCTCCGCCTTGTGGCTTTATGTCGCAATTCACCAGACGATGACCAACTCGCTTCTCGATAGTTGATTTCACAACTTTCTGCAGGAGAACTGGCACTCTCTGGTTTGCACAGTTTGTTTATTTCAGCAACATTGGAGGGTTTTGGACCGTCTGAAGACGTGCCACGGCACCTCAGTTGGATCTGGAGGTGTACTTTAACTAGGCCAGTCCTAACCCTTTGTTTGTTTTCACGTAATTCAGTGGTGGAGTTACCCAAGTGCCATTGGAGAGATTAAGGTTGCTGATGAATGGAGATAAAAAAAAATAAATAAAAATGTTGCCTAGTTCCCGAAGCAGCAACGGAGCCACAGATCATCACGCTACCATCGCTGTGTTCGACTGTTAGCGTGCTGTTCTTTGTCTGAAATGCCTTTTCAGTGTTACGTAGATTAGTTTCAAAAAAGAGTTACACTTTTGTGTCGTCTGTCAAAACACAAAGACGTCTTTCTTCCCCAAAGGTGTTGATTTTTGTTAAGGCGATTGAAGGTTGAAGGAGATCATTTGCAAACAAACTTACAAACTGTCCTTCGTCGATCCCGATGACGCAGGCCTTCAGCGCGGCGGAGCGAATGTCTCCCAGGCAGGTGGCAGGCACGGCCTCCATGGTGTTTCTGAAACGACGGCAAGATTCAACAAAAAAGGTTTTATCATACGATGAAAACTCGAGGATTTTCTGCCTTTAACGTTTTGAAACAAAGCAGTGGTGTTTGATTTTTAAATGCATTTCAGTAACTACAGCTATGACATGGCAAAAAAACCAAAACAAAACAAAAAAAAACAATTTATTAAAACGAATGAAACTTACAAATGAAAATTAACATATGGTCAAACAGTATATATGGAAAAAATATGAAGGTGTGTGGTTTTATCTTAATAAAAAATATTGTTTTTTAAAAGCTTCATAGTGAAGTTCATACCACACAAGGATGAGTTGATGCAGTTTATTCTGTTTATTTTGTCATCTCTTACTAAAAATGCACCAGGGATTGAAAGGTCAATTGAAGGTCATGAACATACATGCTTGTGTATAATAGAACATTTTCATTTTAATGAAAAACTACTACATCTTAGGGGAGACGGTGGTTGTAGTTACGACTGGATCACTGAGGTCAGACCTCAAAGAAAACCAGGAAAAGCCAGGTCAGTTTCTCTCCACTTTTTATTTGACAAGCGGTTCGGGGATAATGGAGTATTAATAACTGTCAAATTTAATATTCGCTATTAAGCATATTCAGTTTAATCTAGTGGTCACTGGTCAGTGTCGTAGGACAGGAATAGCTGCTGTGATTGCAGAACATCACCAGCAGGGGTCAGCTCAGGCTCAGTCATTCCTGCCAAACTATTTTCATCAGCAGCCACCGATTTCTGAACTTTAAGCTGTATGCATAAAGCTATCATTTTTCATGATGATCATAATAAAAATACATGCATTATTGTATGTTACTGAAGTTACCCAACATGCTGGATCTCCCCCCACCCTTTAGCTGTGAACAGAATAAATCTAATATTCTTCATCGCATCAAGTTTTACACTCATAGATAAAACATATTTATAAAATAAAAACGGAAGCTTACTTGTCATGTGTGGCCATACCCGAGTCTGAATACCGGATGTCTTTGGCATATTTGATGACCAAACATTTGTACTGGGCCACCTGGAAACGGCGCACTCTTCTCATCAGTTCGGTGCTGCAAAAGTATTAATTAAAGCGAATAATTAATACTGTGACCAAGACACTGGTCAACAAAAACATATTTACATAATTGTGCAGCACAAATGTTTATTAGATTATCTTTGATTTAACTGTATAATAATAATAATAATAGAACTGTGCTGTGAGTAACAGGATATGAATGTGATTATGTGATTGTACTAGTTTAAAATGTACTGAATTTGGGCTGAAGTGTCTGGAGATTACATCTGGTGCAGTTTAAAAAAAAAAACAAAAACGAAATATAGATTTTTTTAAGTCTCAAAAAACTTGCCAATTTGAATGTAAAAGCTTGAAAACTTATAGCTTAACAATTGTGTGCTTTGCACAAGAAGGATATGAATGAATGGGAGTAAACAAAGCAGAATTGGCGGGATGGTGATGTTTAAGCGGAAATCAAAGCAAATATCATGTTTCATAATCATTTTTGAACACAGCGGATGGGTAAAACTGAACAAGTACATCAATTAAAGCAATAAAAGTCACAAAGTTTGTGGTAAAAGTTATAAAAGATTAACTCACCTTTTGCCTGAAAACATCGGCCCAAATATAATCTACAAACAAGAAAAATTGTGCAACTGTTAAACTGAGGAAGAGGCTTAGTTTACCTTTTACGTCTACAGCAGAATTTTACTCAATTTTTTGATACATTTTAGGTTTTCTCCAGCTGATACGAACCTGAATCTGTCCACGGGATTTCTTCGGTGAGTTTTGTAGCCTGATTGGACAAACTGGCGAATCGAGGAAGTCCATTTTGATTTAAATACACACTTAATAATATATTACAATAAATATAAGTTAAAATAAAAATATGTTATATTCCTTATTGCTAACAAAAGATCTACAGAACAATTTTGAATGCAGCGCGCTAATGACAACAATTTTATACTACATCTCCACCAATAGTCTTATTGTCACGTGCCACTACGGACCAATCGGCTTCAGCTGACAGCTGCAGCTGGGGCGGACTCCCGCCACTACTGACCAATCAAATTACAGAGCGTTTAACTCCCTCTGCTTTTTTCCCCCCAGTATAGTGTGACGTTTTTCGTGATGGGAATTGTAAATCCTTTCCAAGATCCTATTCACTTGGCCCACTTCACTCGAAACAACTTGATCTTTTCCGAACGAACTTTTATGACAGTGCTAGTCTCATATAGATTAATGGATTTTAGTGTGTTAATCTAATCCCTTTACAGCAACTCCCAGTGATCCTTACAAAGAAAAATCACTTAAACGAGACAGTGTCTATAACAGAAATATCTTAAACAGGTATAGCAGCTAAAATAGCACACAAATAATGCAATAGAGAGTGATATATCTGTTCTCATAATTTAAAGGCTTTGTAGAAATTCTATATAATCAACATATAATTTACAAAGGTTTGCAGTTGCCTTGTAGCAAGAAGGTCATGGGTCCAAATTGCAGCCTGGGGTCTTTCTGAATGGATTTGGGATGTTCTCCCTGTGCATGCAACAATACTGTTAGGTTAGTTGGTCTCTCTAAATTGTCCTTAGGTTGGATATTGGATTACGTTACATTCTCAGTTCCTGAAATGCAGCTGCAAGTTGAGATGAGAACAGAAACTGCCACAATCATCTGTTCCTCTTTAGTTTTCTGTTCCCCTGTTGTCCAAACTCCAGCCTGATAAAGCATTAAGCAAAAGGTATTGTGCAGCTGATTCAGCCGTGAACAATGTGTTTACACAGTGAGACTCTGCAGTCTAAAGTTCAGACCTTCATCAGATGGTGGTCAGATTTATTCCTTCGCAGCAATCTGAGGTATTCTGACGACGTAAACGATGCACTGGATGGAAATGAAGAAAGACGTAAGAGTTTTCACTTTATCTGTTCTGTGCTTTGGTTGCTGACAGGAGAAAGAAGATAATGTGAAGCTGGAGGAGTTCAGATCACTATGTGTGATTTGACTGTTTAGAGTTATTAGAAACAAATAAGGTTTTTGATCTCATTTGATATACAAAACAAAGGGAAAGTTTTATGATTGCTTCGATTTCCATCGAAATCAGCTTCGATTTGATCATTCAGATCCGGTCTAATCTGATCATTCAGATTAGACCAGATTAGATCAGATCACCGGTCTAATCATTCCCAGTGATCAGACCGGTGACTTTGCTCAGTGTTTTTATTGGTTGTGCAAAGTATTCAGATTAGACAGCCATGTGACTCTGCAGAGTTCAAAGTATATGCTTTGTAAAGAACAGTAAACAGATGGAACCACTTTTATCCCAAAAAAGCAAGATTTTTTTTAAAAAGAGGAATATAAATAAATGAATACATTTCTACAAGAAAATAAATAAATAAAATATTTCAAATAATTTTTAAAACGATTTGAATTCTTCTCAATAAATGAGAATGGATTATTTTAGTTGGTTGAGAATCACCTTGTTGGGGCAAAACAAAAAATTTGGTCCATGCCAGATTTTACTGGTGTCATTTTTTTCTAAATAAAATAGAAAAAAATGAAGAAAATGTGACAGATAGCTAGTCAAGCATGTCTAATGTCGAGTTACAGCTGTCTCTTTGCTGAGTATTATGTTATGTAACATTACGTTACCTTATGTTACTTTTTGTTATGTTATTCTGATATGTGTCAACACAAAAGTCATCCTTTGAGTTTAACAGCTTTTCTCCTTATAGATTGAAGATAAATGGCTTACCAAAAATAAATAAATCAATAACCTGCACTGAGGTAATCTTCAATGATGATGAGGGACATGCAGCTAAAGTGGACACAAAATCTTCCAGGGACCCTCGAGGGGGGTTTAAGTAAACATTTTGAAATATTCCAACAAAAGTCAGGGTGAGAAGTTTTAACTTTAACAAGAATTGTGTTTCTGACAAACTATACTGCAGTGCTATATCTTTAAGTCAGAGGTTTCTATGGTATGTTGGGTAATAAAAGAAAGTATTTGGCCAAGAAACCAAAAGTTCAGTATTTGAACCCTTAGTCACTTAGTTTTCACTGTTGCTTTGTGACATGGAGCTCCATCAAACTTTAAAAAAAACTTTATTAATCAACAAACTGCACCCAGATTGTGGGACATATTTTCAAAATGTCCCAAACAGTCTGAAGAGGGGCTTCATTAAAGAAAATAACTTCTCCTTAGTCCAGTTGTTGGACTTTCTGAGGTGCGCTGAAGCTTCCTGTTGAAGTTTGTGATGATCTTATAAGTGGTTGATGTGGGTGCAGTTTTAGTTGCAGCAATAGTCTTTCCTGTGAAACTTTTTTGGTGCAGAGAAATGAGGTACCTGCTATCACAAAGAAAATATTTTTCTTTACGCACCACTCCCTTTAGATTCAATCATTCTGCTCTTCTAATTCAGTGAGTAAGACGGAGACAAAACAACTGAATTGTCTCTCTTCAATGATAGGATTATAGAAATAATTGTAGCTCATTTAGAAGCAGAACAAAAGGAACCTGCAAATGAGGTTTCTGTGATTAGAGAAAATATGAATTAACTTTGCTTATAATTTATAAACTTTATCAGATGGAGCATTTTAACAATATACACCCCTTCCATCCTGCAAACAAAAAGAAAGAACAAAGGATAAACAAATACGGCAACATTTTTATCTCTGTTTTTGAATATTATTATTATTATTATTATTATTATTATTATTATTATTATTATTATTATTATTATTATTATTATTAACCATCTCATAAAAATCGGTACATGCAGTTCGGCCGTGTTGTCGGCAGAGGGCGCTGCTTGTTGAATATATTCCTCCGTGCCTGGTTGCGTGCCAGCTCGCATGGCGGCGGAGCGGCTCACAGCAGTGTCTTTCTGTCAACAGGAGCTAGAGAAGCAGTACTCACCCAGCAGGTGGTCCCACAGGATGGCGGCAGACGACGTGATTAAGGCCCACGTCAAGGCTCTGAAGGAAGGTTTGTTTGTGTACCGGCGACACGGTAACTTTGTTTTTTAATCTGGCAGATCGACGGAGCTATCGGTCGGAGCACCAGTGTTGTGCTCAATGTTGTGTATCCGTAAATCTGAAACCCCCGTCGGATAATTATGAATGAGTTTGGAAGTTTGAAGCTATGTGTGTAGGGGGGTTTTTAGGCAAGGAATGTGATTTTATTAGCTTAAAACACGCTATTAAGCTAAAACATGGCATGTTTATTGTTCATAAATCACATAGTTTGGAATTAACAGTAAATTGTGTGTCCACAGTTGGGTTTAAAGGTTTACCACACACATATGCTACATACATGCTGTTTCATATATTACTAAGAGACGCACCATTAAAATACGACTGTTATCTTTTGTTTTATTTGTAGAGATTAAAAATATGTTTTTATTGAAGATCTGACGTAGTAAGATTCTCAGGACAGACTATGAGGAGAAGACTTGTCCAGAAAATTGTAAAATGCCATTGCACGGATTTTCTTCCGTGCAATGGCACAGTCGCAGTGAGAAAAGCACAGCTCTATTGATTGGTACATTCATTTACAATGAGATGCTACACTCCATGGTAGTTTTCTTGAAGCCTAAATCAAGTTGACAGGTTTAGGGGGAAAACCCACACCTCTCTCTTTCCAGTTTCCTTACAAGTTCTTCTCAGTCCATGATGGATTGACTCTTTAGTGCCATGGTGCTCAACTATAGCGCTTGGGTTGACTTTAGAGGTATTCAGGACACATTTGCTGGACAAATGAAAGCAAAATGATGCCATTTATGGTGCTCCCTCTGAAGGAGTGACCTCGTCCCCAGCGTAACCAGTCTGAAGTTTAAAACCTGGTGGAATAGGTCAAATGATGTGTTCAGTGACCAGGATAACTACTGTTAGCAGTGCAGGCTAATGACAAGGTACTTCTCTGTTACAAGTGCAGCCAAATACTGTAGCAACAACATGTTCACCAAATGTGGTCATGTGTCGTTTGTTAAAAATCTAATAAATACAAACCATTTAAAGTGATTTATGTTTTACATATTTCCCTATTAATTTAAAGACGGATTTCCCATCCTTTTCTTTTTATTTTAAATTTTTGAATCGCGTTTTCTCCTCAGGTACAGAGCGAGCCCGCAGTCTGGCTGAAACTTTAATCAACGTTCCATACGGAGAGGGAGATGGAGAGAAACTGGACGTGTACATCCCCAAGACCGCCTCTTTGGGTATGGAGCTACGCTTCAGATGTCCTGAATCTACTCCCGGATAATTAATAATAACCGGCTGCATGTTTTCTCTCTCAGACGTCAACCTTGTTATTTACATCCACGGAGGCTACTGGCAGTTTCTCAGGTACTGCTTCTTATTCAATGCTTTATTTTCTCATGTAAATTAAGATATCGGGTAAAAAAATAAAAATCTTTGCAGCAAAGAGGAGTCTGGATTCATGGCTGTCCCACTCGTTGATAAGGACGTTGTTGTGGTTGCCGTTGGCTACGACATTGCCCCCAAAGGTAGAGTCGGTCATTTCTGATCTGTAGATAAAAAGATAATCTGAGGAGATCAGCTGGAAATGTCAGCTGTGTGCTGCACTTCCCTTTAAGGTAACATGGACCTCATGGTGTCCCAGGTTCGCAGGAGGGTTTTTTTTGTCGTTTAACAATACTCCAAAAAAAGGAAAAAAAAAAAAAAAAAAAAAAAAAGATGTATTAATCGTAGAGTGCGTAGGACGTTATTTTCACTAGAATCAGCTCCAGTGTGTTAAATAAGCTCTCTGTGGTTCCTCACTCAGTGGTCTGTACCTGTGTGGCCACTCTGCAGGGGCTCACCTGGCCGCTATGGTGCTCTCCACCGACTGGACCCAGTACAGCGTCACACCAAACATCAAAGGTGAGTTGCGGAGGATCAGGCTGGGCTCACTGGCGCCTTCAGGCACAGAGGCTCAGAAATATCCGGGTGGTTTTATTTGTTCACCGTCGCTCTGATTTTCCTCCAAGGCGCTTTCCTTGTGAGCGGCATATACGACCTGCTGCCCATCCTGCCCACGTACATCAACGAGCCTCTGAAGATGACAGAGTAGGTTCTGATTTCCTGGAGTAATCACACATTGGGGGGGGGGAAAAGAAACTATTCTACAAACACAGAACCCTTGTTGCACATTGTTAACTTTGAAACTGCTGACAGAGATTGATTTTTGTAGATAAGAAGGCTGATAATTTAAATGTATTCTAATTTATCTTCTAGAAAAAAACTTTCAGTCTGTTAAGAACTGAAAGCTCTTTTATTTTATGAGAAATAAAAGGTTTTATTTCTCATAAAACCTTTTTTTTTTTTTTTGGTAAGCCAGTCACAATAATCAGCTAATTGTACCGTTGATTAAAATGAGCTTGATCGTTTCTTTATCATCAATATTTTTTGAAGGACAATTTTATTTACGGCGACTTCGTAATCCACTTTATTTACGGTTTCAGTTGCATGTGGTTTTACTTTGTTTTGGGTTGTTTTTTTCATTTTGGATATTTGAAATGTCTTCCGGTTCCACAGCGGATGGTTCTGTATAAAATAAAATTTTGTTAGTCTTTGAGAGGGCAAACTTCCATTATTATGCCATTATCAATATATTACATTAAAAACAATATTAAAGTTTACCGCAATAATTTCTGGTACAGTCAGAAAAGTAGTTCAAACGCTTAAAATGGAACTTTACCAGCTAGGGGAATCATAAACCAATGGCCCTTTAAAACAGATGGGTAATTATTGATCACTTTCACCTCTTTGTATAGTCCACACAGTTTTAATCTATGGATTTCAGATTGAGTCAATGCATTCTGAGCGAGTATAGAGTTTATAATTGTAAGAAATGACAAGAGTTTCAGGTTGTTGAATTAGCTAAATAAAGTGCATAAGGCCTTCCAGTTACTCAGGCTTAATTGTGATAATAAAAAAAAATGCAATCACAAGCTTAGATTCGGGCTTGATTGATTGCTTTTTGAGATCTTTCCGTCGACTGACTGGTTCTGCTTAACCGATTCCTTGATTCTGCAGTTCTGAATCAACAGAGGGAGATTAAATGTGGAAACTAAAAAAAACAAGAAACGAAAGTGATGAATCCCAGTTTACCAATGACTTTACTGTAGATGCTGAAAGGGTTAGTTTAAGACTTACAAAAACAAACCCCCGCAGATCTGATTTTAGACGTTTTGAACTCCTGCTGTGGTTTTTATGTCCTGATCCTCCTTTAAATGGTATTGACTGGGTCGTGGAGAGCGTCGTGCCGGAAGCTGTGGTGGTAAATGTCATTGTTGTCGTCTGTGTAAGTGGTGGTGCCAGTCGGAGCCTCATTCCTTTGTGTCTGCAGGGAGGTGGCGGTGAGAAACAGCCCCAGCCAGCTGGTCCCTCATCTCAAACGATCCTCGTCAGGCTGTCGGATCGTTGTGGCCATCGCCCAGAATGACTCGCCGGAGTTTCGCAAGCAGTCGGAGGAATACTACAAAGTTAGTGGCCACAGCCGAGAATAAATACTGCTGTAAATGGCGCAGAGGCGGCTCATCAGTTGGGGCATTTTCTCTGTTGTTCGGATTCAAGCTGCCTCTCTGAAATTACACCAGACATAACTGCCCTTGTCACCAACTTCTCTTTTGTGTTTCTTTAAGACTCTGGAAGCAGCAGGACTGACGGTGACCATGGAGGATGTGGCGAACACAGACCATTTTAGTATCATTGAGCAGCTGGTGGATGGAGACTATCACCTGACCAAGGTACCCTCACATCCTCACATCCTGTTACGTTGGATTTTGTCAATATGGTGGATTCATCAGCTGGATCTGAACATGAGTAGACTTTATTTCTCTGCCCTCTCCTTTTGTGAAAAAAAGCCAGCTAGCTTTATATACAGTTGCATCACAGAACTGGGGGAAAAAAAATTTCATCCTGATCCTTTGAGACCAGTGTTAATAAAATAACAGTGACGCAGATCTCAATTTTATTCACGACTGGGCTTTGAATAGGCCTTTCTAGCACATGATTATCTTTTGATCTCATGCTTTGACTGAATGTTAAGTGAACTTTCATGCCAGTCTTTTGTTGCCACTAAAAAAATTTTTCAGGATTGCCCTATTTTTAAAAAAAAATCATCATCAAAACGACTTTGAACTAATAATATAAACGGTCAATAAAATACAATCTGCAGGTAACCTGACGAGATGTGAAAAATCTTAAACTCTTGCAAGTTATCATATTTTGTCAGAAAGAAAAGACCAGAGATAGTATTGAAATTATGTTAATGCAATGTCATGAAAGAAAATGCAAATATCTTTCATGACAAACTACTTTCATCATCTGTGGTTCAACCTGTTGACAAATCTGAACATGTTAGCTTCCTAGCTTGTAACTTTGAAACGTCAGAGTTGTAACTCTTTACTTTAATGCTTTCCTTTCTCTGCAGCTCCTCCTGAAGATGATGGGGAAGAGCTGAAGTGTTCAACAAACCTCTGATCAGTCCCAGTTCACCCACAATGAGAAAATAAGTATTTCTTCAGGGTTTCACTGTGGTAAATGTTTTTTTTTTTGTCATTTTGAGATCAATCCAGGTGACATCAGTTGTTCTGATGGTTTAGTTTACATTATTTACAAATGTTCAAGAAGTCCTAACTAAGCTTTGGATGTTTGGAACACCGTCGCTTCACTGCACTGTGTCATGGCAGAATTCACTTCTCAGGCTCAGTTGCAAACAGATTTGCTGGACTACTGTGAACGTTGTTGTGATGACGCATAATACCACTGCACATTAAATATTTTTGAGTTGACTGTTACTTTTGACTCATTTCTGACTGATTATTGCTGTTTTTCTTGTTTTTGACAATCTTCAGTAAAGAGTAAACGTGTATCATTTGACATGAAGGTAGCGTTTTCCCTGACCCTCCTGCTCTCCACTGAGATCTGACCCGGGGGGAATCCTGACGTAACACATGATGATGATGACGATGATGATGATGATGGTCTGCAGCTGTTCCTGATCCTGATATATCATTGCAGAATTTTGATTTCTAATCATGAGGTTTTGAAACTGAGATTAAAATGAATCTGCAACAGTGGCACTTTGATTTGCACTGCACATTGTAGCATTGCACATTGTTTAACAATATTTACACCATGTTCTGCTTGTCATTACTGAAGAACATAATAAATATTTATATTTATTTAAGAGAACATGTGGTCAGTTGTTTCTGTTTGTGAATTGAATGACTCATCATTTCATAATGATTTCAGAGTGCTCATTACCTTTTAATCCAGGAGACCCAAAAAGTAGTTGGTTTGTTATTGGCTGACTAAGGATCAGCATTGTGGATGCTGTCTGTCCTTTTTTTGAGAGACTTTTCAGTGTTTGAGTTGAGTGGTCATTTTTTTTACTTATAATTGTTCATTTCAGACTTCTTAAAACAAATATAATGAAACAGTAATTTACCAAACTACTGTAAATATTATTGTGTTTGATTTGTCTAAGAACGATGTTGGACAAAATGAGGTCATTGTAGGTGATAGTTCCAAATCCAATGGGATTTGTTACTGTGCTGTTTACAATCTGTTAACCCTATTCTATAACCCTATAACTATGGATGGAACATAGTCGCATTTTGTGTAGAGGAAAACATCAGAAGTAGAAAAATACATACTGTATTCCTTCAACTTTTTAGATGTTTTATGTGCATGGAAGCCATATTTAAGCGGAACTTGGCAGTTAGGCTAACAATTAATTTCAAACAATGTATTTCTCTTTTATGGTTATGCAAACATTACAAAACCATCTTTACAAATAAAAATTGTACAGTATGATGTGTGCCACTGTAAAATGTGATAAATGCTTTATAACAGCATTGTTTACGTTGTTTTATATGTGCATAGAGAATATTTGATATAGAAATCAGGGCTTTTCTGACCTCTGACTTTACAAGCTGGCATTCCTACTTCAGTGGACTTTGTTAATTCTGACTGGGAATATAAATAACTATCTTGAGTACAAACAAAACATAGCAGCAATCGTTGTGATGCTAACCACCATTAAAATACACACCTTCTAACATCTTTAACAACGTTGATGCTTTCCTCAATAATCTACTGTATCAAGTTAAAAATTCGTCTGTACATTAATAAAAAAAAGTGGTCTCAATTGAGATTTTGTGAATTTCTTGATTTAGTTTGTACTTTAAATACTAAAATAAACAATTACATTTTTATTTTTTTTTATTTATATTTTGACAAGAATGACTTTTAAATGTCTGTTAGCTGTTTTTGTATATAATTTATCGATGTGGCTGCGTCGAAACCCCGTGGACACCATGTTTTGTTTATGACGTTAAAGAGCCGTGAGGTGCCCTTACTCTTACTGCAGGGAGTCCCAGCAGTTCCTTGTAGGAGGAGACTGTCACCGGCCAACAGGGCGTCGTGAGAAGCCTCCACATCAGGTGAGCTGCTGGGGCAAAAATGGGGACATGGGTCGGGAAAACTCTGTAAGTTGACGAGCGGCGTCCTTCGTGAGTCGGGGCGAAATGTAAACGTTTACAATGTACTGTTGCTAGCTGATGTTAGCCGTGCGGCTAATAAAACGTCTGGAGGTGATGTCCGCTGTATGACATAACTTTCCGTCCGTGTGAAACACTTGGACATGTTCGGACATTTCGGCTTACGGTTTTAGGAGCTTATCTGTATTCATTTAAACCGGCTAATTCAGCATGTACTGCCAAAATGTATGAACCTTTAACCGGCTCTTGTAACCTCAAACAATAGCTTAAAGTGGAATTGTTCCAATTAATTCTCTCATCATTTACACACGGCAAACAAGGGAAATAATGAAGAAAAGAAAAAAACCCAAAAACGATTGACAGTTGAAATAGTCTAACATAGTTCGCAGCACAGCTGATTTGCGACATTAACTGCTGTGAACGCTTAGATGTGACTTTCTGCTGCGTTACGTAACGTAACGTCCCACTGCGTAAAGGAGTAAAAACGGCAGTTGACACTACTTACGCCACACTTGAATATGAACGATATTTACTTACATACCTGTGTGTAAGTAGTTAACAAAATATTCAAGAGAATATTTAAGTGTCATACACTTAAATAGTGTATGACACTTAAATAGTCATACACTATTTAAGTGTTAAATAGTTAAATAGTCTCTTCTTTTTAAAAAATGCATTTTTTTATTTGTATCATCTTCAGTCTTTCACAGAACTTTTACCATTCAAATTGCAATGATAAAACCAAACAAAGAATAAAATATACATTATTATTCTTTGTTTATAGTACATAAATATTGAAAAGCAAATGCGTCCAATATAAAGAAATAGAAACAACAAGGAAATATAAACATCAAACAGAAAAGCAGTTTACAGAAAATGCAAGATTTTGCAGTTTTGTTGTCTTGAAATACTGCTATTTCAATCACTTTCCTTTCTGTGGTGTTGTTGGGGTTTGCCATGTTGTATGTACTTCCTGAGAAAGAGTCTGCTTTTATTTTTCATGTCCCTAAAAAATAAATTTGAGAGGATTTAAAGTGCAACTTTTACTGCATTTTGTGAGAAAAATTAATTTCACATCAATTTTTTTTAACTTTTGCATCAAATTCGTCTTTAAGCTGTATGCTGTAGACTTTCTCTTATTTTTGGAAGATTTCTCTATAAACACTACAAATACAGTTCACAATTCATCACTAGAAATCCAAGTTAGTTTTGGCTGTGAAACTTGAGATGGTCTACAAGATGGTAAAGGAAGAGACCTGCTGAAATCAATTATTCATGCGAGTACGAGGGCTGAACGAGCGAGTTTCTCTGAGGGATGTGTGCGGAGCAGAACGACGTGATAGTAGCAGCCTATTCAGGGGAGAGGAGAAGGAGGAAGGGTGAATAGTTTAATTCTTTATACGCCATACAGCAATGTCATGTGTTGGTCTGTGGTGCAGGGAGGTGGAAAATATCGGTTATGTATTCAGCAACGACAAAAAGCTCTTTTGTTATTATTTTATTTTTTTGTTCTGTCAAGCCTTGCGTGTTCAGTTTAAAGAGTCGACAAGCGTGAACACGTTCAGAGAGAAGCAGCGGATGCACCGGGGGAATTATGTGATGTAAGATTATCTGTTCCACCCAGATGACTTCTTGGCAAATATTCATGTGAACCCTTTTTTTTTTTAATCTTGTAGAATTTAGTCAGTAAATAAATATAAGTATAAAATTGTTTTAAGATTAATATTCTACTTAGAGTGCAGATATTTAAATAGTCAAATCTTGTTTAAAAAATTCAAAATGGCTGGGTAAAGATTTGCTCTGTTTGTCGCTGTTTGGAGTAACGTGAAGGGTCACCTTGGCCCAGAACAATAACAGATCTCTTATTTCAGCAGGTACCACGTCTCTTTATCTATTTATCTAAATTTCTGACGGAGGTGAAACAGTCTGTTGAGAATAAAAGTCTGCTAAACTTTGTAAGTTGTCTTAAAGTACTTCACAGGAGAAACAATAAAGTTAAATCAGAGAGTCAAGGAGATGGAATTCTGTACAACAGATCAGTGTGAAAAAACATAAAATGGATAAAAACATGGGTATAATCTTGACAGCAGTTCAACATGTTGAGAAATTACGGCAGACAGCAGGGTGAGGGTGTGCTGGTTCTCTTCCTGGTGGTTCGGTATGTTCGTGGAGCTCTGTTCCTATTCGGTATACGGTCTGCTCAGCCCAACAAAGCCCCGTTGTGAATAAGGAACAATAGGAACAAGAGCCCGTTTTAGCAGCTTGCCCTCCTACCAGTGCCTATTCTTCTCCAGCTGCTATGAAAGTAGACACATACTTCAAAAACCTCAAACTTTTCAACTAGGTTTTACATTTTGTGCAACCCTGCTGATGTTCCTCCTTGTTCTTCTTCTCCAGGCGGTGGAAGTTTTCATCTCCAACCCACAGCTGGCTCCAGGGATGAACCCGACACTTCCATGAACTCCTTCGGTTTTGCGGTTCGAGGCCTCCCCCTGGCCTTGGCGTCCATGACGCAGGCCACTGCCTCCGACCTGCGCTTTCATCCCAGATGGAGAGCAATAATCGTGACCGTCCTGCTGGCCATAGTGCTCATGCTGTACCTGCACCGGACCGTAGGGAGCACAGACACACCGACCAGAGGTAGTTTTCAAACTCGCAGAGAGGAGGATGTGAGATCACAAAGACTCTCTTGGTGTCTAAAGAGGAAAAAGCCCTACAATGACACATACCCGTTGAGTCCACCAGAGAGGACGCCGCACGGCGTTCGCTACCGTATAGGAGCGATTGCCGACCTGGACACGGCGTCCCAAAGCTCCAAGGGTCAGACGTGGTTCAGCTACATGAAAAGAGGCTACGTGACCGTTTCGGAGAGTGGGGACAGACTGGAGGTGGAGTGGGATGCAGACACAGTCACCTTGGAGAGCAGTCTGGCTGAGAAAGGACGAGGTACGTGGCTAAAAATCCTGTTTCTGCATACGGTTGTGCATGTTCATATTAATATGTGGTGCAACGCCGTGCCTGCAGGTATGGAGCTGTCAGAGCTGGTGGCCTTCAACGGTCACCTTTACAGTGTGGATGACCGCACAGGTGTGGTGTACAGGATTGAGGGGAGCAGAGCCGTTCCCTGGGTGATACTTCCTGATGGCGACGGCTCCGTGTCTAAAGGTCAGTGCCAAGGCCGATGAACCCCAAAGATTGACAGCAAATCCTTTTAAGAAAAACAAAAACCGAACGTTTAGTCGAGAACTTTAATACCTTCCAACTGTATTCATACATCCTGAACTTCTTATGGACTGTTGTACACATGAATATGCCTCAATCTAAACCGTCCCACATTTTAGGGTTGTTGTCCTGTTGGAAGGCAAACCTCTGATCTATTCTTAAGTCTTGTTTTAGATCTTCTAACAAATTTTTTTCCAGGATTGTCATGCATTTAGCTCCATCCTTCTTCCCTTTAACTCTGAGCTCTGCCTGATCTCTGTCAAAGAAAAGTACCCTCACATTATTATGTGTTATTTTTTCTGTTTGTAAATGATGGTATGTAAGGTAGAAACATTTGATTAGGGTCAGCCAGATGTTGGTGGTCAAAAGAGTTGTTTGTGATCGCTGTGCTGTTTCGACTCAGGTTTGATAATGTTGGATATTAAGACGGCCTGTGGAACAGCAAATGCAGTCAGTGGTGAGGAATACATTTTTAAGCTTACAAGACAAACACCGCTGATGTTATTGGACTTTCATAAGTTTTCATTCATAACAGTAGCATTGGGTCAACTCCCCCCGTTGCCCACCTCAGCTGCTTCAAGCTCCCACACAGGGTGATGTATTGGTTTCCGTACACATAGAGCCATTTGGATGTTTTATTTAGAGGCACCAGAGTACAGGAAGCTGACTACAAAATCACAGATTATTGTCTGTTTAAAACTTGAAAAGCTCGGATTGTCCACCTTCGCTTTTGACTTTGGCTCTCTAGTTTGGGTTGGTCTGTCACACAAAGCCCCAAAGCAGCATATTCAAGTCTGCTCTTGAAGCGATGAGTTGAAGAGCGAGGAGTACTTTCCCGAGGAATTGTTTGTGATTGTAGTTAATGCTTTCGTTTTCTGTGCAGGATTCAAGGCGGAGTGGCTGGCAGTGAAGGATGAGCACCTGTACGTCGGAGGTCTGGGGAAAGAGTGGACGACGACATCCGGGGAATTCGTCAACAACAACCCCGAGTGGGTGAAAGTGATCGACTACAAGGGCGGCGTGGAGCATGAAAACTGGGTGCCTTACTACGCCGCCCTGCGGAGAGCTGCAGGGATCGAACCACCAGGTGCACGTCTGCCGTCGATACCATCCGATGGTTGCGTGCAAAGACTAAACCTGAGCTTTGTGGAGCACCAGTTTAAATCATACCGCTTTGATGAAGTATTACCTACATTTACGAACAGAAGTTCTTGTTGGAATTCATGTTTTTCTCCTTAAGTCGTGTTTTATGTTTTACTACTTTAATACAGCAGGTTGATACAAATAGGTCAGTTCCTCCTCGTCGTGCTTGGTACAAGCTTAACAATGGTCCATTCATTGGATTTAGGTGTGCCGCAGCAGGAAAACATTTGAAGCATGCTGGGCAGGGGGTCACCAGGATCAAAGCTGTAAAACATTAGGAACAACTTTCTGATCAAAGCTGCTAGACCACAAGCCAGTTTATGTGTAAATTAAACATTTTATTAAAAATGTTCATTGTAGGAAACAGAAAGTATAAAGTTTTTTTTTTTTTGGACACTTCCATTGACTTTATCTGACACAAAATGAAAACATGTATTCAATAAGTCAACATAATGACTGAAATGTTGCCGTCTTAAGGATCTGAATCAAGTTACCGTATTTTCCGGACTATAGAGCGCACCTCACTATAAGCAGCACCTACAATTTAAAAAAAAAAGCCTGGAAACCGGGCTGTAAGCCGCTGGTATCTCCGCCGCTCTCGGTTTTCCAATAAATCTGCTGGATTTATTAAGGACTCAGCCCTCCGTCTCCAACGCCGAACCGTGGTTTCGTTCACGCGGAGTTTACGTGCAGCGGCTCTATTTCCCTCCTGTACTGCCAGATCGATAACCTTCAACTTAAGAGCTGCATCATATGAGTTTGAAGACATTTCTCTGTCGTGCCTGCTGCTAGCATGTTAGCACTTTCTTTCCAATGATTCACTTCCTGCTAAAGAGCCCCCCCTGGTGGTTGAATAAAAATCCACAGAAAAGCCCCACCGGGGTATGGGGCCGCATGGTTCAAAGCGAGGGGAAAAAAGTATCGGCTTATAGTCCGAAAGATATGGTAATTCAATTTTGTGACTGGAAACGATCGTCCCGCTCAACATATAACGTGGACAGGCGGCAAAGTTCGGTGAGCACCTGCAGTGGGGTGACGTGTAAATGAAATCCTCTTGCTCTTCGCAGGTTACCTCATCCATGAATCGGCAGCTTGGAGCGAGCGCCTCCAGCGGTGGTTCTTCCTACCTCGCCGTGCCAGCCACGAGCACTACGAGGAGGCGGCCGACGAGCGTCGAGCCACCAACCTCCTCCTGTCCTGCCCCGCGGACTTCAGACACGTGACCACGCAGCGCGTCGGACCTTTTAACCCCACCCACGGCTTCTCCTCGTTCAAATTCGTTCCCGACACCGACGACCAGGTCGTCCTGGCTCTGAAGTCGGAGGAGGACGCAGGCAGGATCGCCACATACATCATTGCTTTCACACTGGACGGGCGGCTGCTGATGCCCGAGACCAAGATGGGAGATGTGAAGTACGAAGGGCTGGAGTTCATTTGAAACGTGGCGGGGTGAAAGTTTCATATCGCATTATGCTAGAGAGCATCGGGATAACAAGGGTAAAACTTTTTTTTCTGAAAGCACAGGTGAAAGGTCAACAGGACAACTGTGAAAAACGTACATCTGCTGCTGTCTCCCGTCAGCAAACACTAGAGTCAAACCTACATCACATCAGTGCTGCTAGACGTTTTGTCTTTGTTTTTTCTTTATTTAATTTTGAGAAGAGACCCGATTGGAGTTGAATCTATAATAAAAAGGAAGAAAGTAAAATGCTTTTAAAGCAGTAATTAGGACTTAGACCAAACATTAAAGCAAAAATATTAAATTGGTTTTTAGAGATGTGTATATATATTTATATATAAACAGGTTACTGTTGGTGACATGGGCAATTTTCTAGTATTATTTAAACCACGGGAAATGGTCGGCCTGTAAGGCAAAATGTGTTTTTCCCTTTTTATCAGGTGCTAAATATTTTCTGATGGTGGCATTCTTCATTACTGATCATGACAAGCACAACAGTCCTCTTCACCGTGGACGATTTAATGTTTTAAAAAAGAAAATCTAACTTATTACCACAGGTGATAGGTATTTTTCTGAACCTACATAAATCTCTAACAGGCGTTTCTGCTTCATATCAGTGCACATTTAAAGAGACGGCTGTCGGCGTTTCTTTATTTTTGCTTGTTTTATAATATCTTTGGCTTTCATCATCGAACTGGACTTATACCGAGAAGGTTTCAGGAAATGTTTTTGGTCTCATGTAGGGTTTTCAAGTTTAAATATTTAACTTAAATACACTAGATAAAAAAAATTTAACCCCATGAGCGGAGATTTGTTCTTTCGAAAGGTTTGATTTTCACCAGAGTTGTGACACTCCCCACACAAAGTAAGGCTTAGTCGTATCATTCCACTGTCAGTCATTTCACAAATGTGTCTTTTCATTACTTTTTATGGCCACATGTAGTTCTTATCAGAAGTTTACATACACTTATCTTGAGCAGAAATGTCATAAAATAGGGGCATTTTATACTGGATGTGAACTTTAGTTCATTCAAATTGTTTGATTTATTTGCACTGATTATAGACTTGATTGGGTCGAGGTCAGAACCAATCCAGAAGTTCGTCTCCTTTCGCTCTAAATCCTGTTCTGATGTGTGCGTGGATTCGTCTCCTGTTCGAACCCAAATGTGTCCAAGTTTCAACCGTTGTAGATTTGAGGTCAAGATAAAGAATTAGGTGGCAGTCTTCTGTTATTGTGTGCAGTGCAACAGAATGGCCACACAGCACACTGCTGCCACCACCATGCTTGACTGTTGCTATGGTGTTCTTTGGTTTGCACAAAGCCTCGTCCAGAACCTGTTTGAGCCTGTATGACCATCCTGTGTGGATTAAAGGTAATCCAGTGTAATTTTAGACGTTCACACCCATTAAAAAAAAATAAAAAATCAAATATGTTTGTATAATCGCTCCACACTGAACAAACAGCTCAACTGAATAATTTGTTGGTGCGGCATTCCTACTTAGAACGACTATACAAGCTTTTGACAGGAATTTTATTTTTTACATTCCATTTTCAGTGTTTGATATGTATAAATTTGCCTTTAAATCACACATTATGAGCATATTACACTTGTTTCACTCAAAATATCCTACAGCAGTGTAGCTTTTTTTTTTTTTAAACAGGGTTTTCATGTTCAGACGCAGTAGACGCACGTCTCTGTGCGGCGTCTCTCAGCTGGTCACTCAGGGTTCAACAAAAGAAGAAAAGTGTCCTTAACCTTAAATCCAGTCCCGTTTGTGTTTTACTGCTGAGAAACGCTGAGCTTCGTCATGTTGTCATGTGTAGAGCAGACGTTTTTGGCTCCATGAAGCACGGTTACTTTGAGGCAGGACGTTTGTCGCTGCTGATCTTTGTTCATCTTTATTTTCTTGTCCAAAGTTAAACTTTTTTTTTTATGCTTCTAAAGCGAGAGAACAAATAATAAAAAAGCTATTTAATCAAAGATTAATTCTTAATACATTAAGAGTGATTGTATTGTCTAAATGACAAATAAAATGCATTCTTTGTTTAATTGTCTTGGTGTGTGTGTGTCTCAATGTGTCGCCTTGATGAATTTCCCTCTAAACTTAGAAACGCTAACGATTCACTGTGGATGTTTCCAATTTATTGAAAAAATATCCTCACAGAGATAACATTGACAAAATGTTAAAAGACAAGGCCAAAGACTTGATTCAAACCGACGAGCGTCGTTTACCGACATCCTAAATGCTTTGGCGTTACTGGAACTTTGTTGCCATGACGACGGCATCCTGAGCCAGACTCCCGTCCACGGGAACGTGTTCGAAGGAGCCGAGTTTAGAGTAAAAGTCGAGCATCCTCCGGTCGCTCTGCCTCAGCTCGCAGAAAACTCCTCTGGAGCCTGAATGTCAAACAGAATAATCTTTGATCAAATACACCGGGAGTAAATTAAAAAATAATTTAATTTCAAGAGTGGACGTTCCAATTAAGGTGAAGACGATCAGAGGCAGTAGCAGAACGACAACATGCTTTTACTGAAGTAAAAGTAAAAAGCAGCCATCCAAGAAATTACTCAAGAGTAAAACAGTATTTGGTAAAAAAAAAAAAAAAAAAAAAAAAAAAAAAACTCCCCAAGTACGTGGAAATTTTAAAAAAAACAAAATTTTTAAATTAAAAAAAAAACAAAAAAAAAAT
>NW_015113065.1:28354-97027 GCF_001443285.1 Poecilia latipinna | reverse complement strand
AAAAAAAACCCACCCAAAAAAATACCAAAAAAAAAAAAAAAATTTCTAAAAAAAAAAAAAAAAAAACCCACCCAAAAAAATACCAAAAAAAAAAAAAAAATTTGTAAAAAAAAAAAAAAAAAAAAAAAAAAAAAGACTACTCAAGTACTGTGTAACTGATCAAAACATCAATCATTTAATATCAAAAAATCAACCAAAAGATAATGGTATGTTGAAATTCTAGTGTTTTAAAGGACCAAAATGAAAATCTAAAGCAAATGTACAAAAAACAAAATAATTTTTTTTTCCAAAAAGATCTTATTCAAAATAAAAGTTTAACAAAAAACTGCAGGTGTATGTCTGCTGACTTTTAAAGTTAAAACAAGCCAATTCTCCATTCAGCGAAGTTACCCGCAGTGAGACAGGAAGGAGTAGCGATTCTTCATACTGAAATTACTCAAGTAAAAAGTACAGTGTAATAATACTCCTACAAGTACATTTTTTCCAGAAAGTTACTCCAGCGAACGCAACTAGTTACTACCCAACTCTGATCATGACTGATGTAAAGTAAAGCTGCAGGAACGGAGCTGGGCAGTTCCCCCCTGGGGTAAACCTTTTGTTTGAGTCTTACTGATCAGAGCTTTGAGTCGGGGCCACTTACCGCTGCTCCTGATGGAGGACAGCAGCTGAGCGACCATACGCCTGGCCGGGGATGGATCAGTGACCCGAGGCAGCACTTGGACCACAACCAGGGAGGGGTAATCCTTTAACAAGGTGTCGCTTCCTGGCCTCTGGAACCACAAGGCAACAGTCGGTCAAGACACACTTTGTTTATTTCCAAACAACTGTTGCAGAAACTAAAACAGGGATCTTAAGTTTTGACCACCTGCTCTGTGGCTGCAGCTTGTTTGGCATCGGTGAGTCCCAGGGCATATCCACAGACCCCGATGTCGTCCTCCACAACAAGAGCGCACTGCGGAGAGGGGGCGACGTCCCCCGAGGACAGGCTGTGGACGGCCAGCAGAGCACGTTAAGACACAGGTCGCAGGACAAGAGACATCTACAGCACAAACACTCATCACTGACGGCTAGTTGGCAACTCCACGCTGCTTTGTTTGTGGATATTTTATGATTTCAGACCTGGGGATGAATGGCTATCAAAATATCAGCCTGAAATGAAAAGCTAACAAAGAAAAAAAATAAAACTGGGTAAAATGAAGAATGGAAGTACAAAGAAAAGGAGTGTTATTAATTCATCTATCTTCTCAAACATGAGCACTTCTTCATAAAAGGGAGAGAAAAGATTTTGTCCTAAATTCACATCTTTCAAAGTAAAGCTGGTACAGATTTAGGAAAACAAAATATAAAACTCCAATAAAAACAAAAATATCTGGGTTTGCCATTTTTTTTCCCTAGTTTTTTGGAATGATCAAATCTTAAACTGAACTATATTTTATATCTAGTTTGAGAATATTTAGTCCTATTTCCCCCAAACCCTTCTCATTGATCTTACCAACCTTTTTACCCACAGGAAGTTTCCAACAGAGGAAACAAAAACACATATTTTTATTTGTTTTTGGTCTTTTTCTTACCAGTCACTGATGAGTTTAGGGCTTTGTTCCTCTCTTCTCTGCATCTCCTTAAAGATCTTCTGCACCTCAGCCTAACACAGAACAGTTTCCATGTTGGGTCACATTTTAAACAAAACCCAATCGGTGCCTCAGTGACGGACCTCACCTTGTCGCCGCTGCAGTAAGGACGCACGCAGTAGACTGCGGTCATGGGAGGCCGTTTAAACAGATCCCTGTTTCCATGTCCTGGGAGCATCCTCTGCAAATTCAAACTCGAACATTTTTACTTTGACTTTCTCCAACTTCAGTTCCCCTCATTTCCTGCAGGTGTTGAGTCATTACCAGATATTATTCTGGAAGAAGTCGCTACCCTGGTTTGGTTACCTGGAACTCTCCAGAGAGGCCTCCTCTGAAGCCCCACGGCTCCGGATCGTCGGTCAGCGTCTGAGCGGAGGGCTGATCCTGACCTCCTGTGGAAATAAACACACAATATGAACAACATGCTTCTCTTTAACAAACAGCAACTCACCAGCTAACGTACGTTTTTTTTTTTTTTTTATAATTTTGGTTAATTTTGATAACAGTGACTCACAGTTATTGAAAATAAAACTGCTTCCTTAAAACAGGTTTTATGCTATAGCCTATAATTATCATGGGGGAACTTGCAGAGTGAGCCATAAACAGCCACTGCTAAAACAGGCTGCCATTTCACAGTTTGGTGTCCAAGCAAAGTAATGAAATAAAGTTAAGTGAAAGGAAAACATTTGGTAACAAACACCCAGTACCTGCATTTAATCATATTTTCAAATTTACTGACACTCTTATTGAACAAATAGAGGATCAAATAGTGAAGCTAACAGTCCAGTTTTGGGCGGTTTTAAGCATAATTGGATAAATCTAAATTCTCATCGTGATTTATCACAATAAATGATAAACGATACGATAAATGCCCAGCCCAATTTAAGCAGTATAAATATAAACATTTTAATCAACACAAATAAAAACTTGAATTATAATAATGTAATAAAAAAATATATGAAATATACGAGTGAGGTTTTTAAAAAAAAAACAATAAAATAAACTTCTAATGACGTGAAACTTTTATAAATTTTGATCATTCTCATTATGCATCCTTGAACAGATAAAAGTTTTCCCACCGAGAGTCTTGACGTAGGCTCGAGCCAGTCCGACGCCGCTCTTGATGTCGCAGATGTAGTTGTAGAGGTCGTACAAAACGCTGCGGTTCGGGGCGTTGGACAGACGGTTGAACATCTGCACCACCGCGTCGCACATGCTGTCGAACTTTCCTGCCCGGCCGCGCCACTGAAATCAAAAAGCAGTGATTTCATGAAGAGAACTAGGATGATCCAGGAAGTGTTTAATAGAAAACAACAACAACAAAAAAAAACCCTACCCTACCTCTTCCGTCTGCGCTGCGGCAGCCTCGCGGTGGGTCCTGAGCCAGTCCAGCTCCTCCAGCATGGTCCTGGCTGTGGCCCCGTGCTCGTACGGCAGGTAGAAGAGGTCCGACAGCAGGTTCAGGTCGTCCAGAGTCAGCGGCTCGGCCGTGTACAGTGGGTTCTCTCCCGGCCCGGGAACGTAGAGGCTCTCGGCCGCGTCCGTCTGCATGGGCTCCTCGTCCGGCTGAGGCGCTTTCCTGAGGCGAGCCGACCGACAAGCACCTGCAGGCATGAGTGGATCGGATTCCCGCCTCGTTGGTTTTTCTGAATTTTGAGTTAACGGAGGCCAACTCCGGCTGTGCTCTACCTCCCGGCTGATCGGCGCTCATCAACTCCTGCAGCCAGTCTGACAGGGCCAGAGTCAGGGCTCCCTGAGGGCTGTAGCCTGGAGGCAGAAACAGACAAGGTCGCTCTCAGGGTCAAACCACGCTCCGTTATTTAACTGACGCACAGATGAAGCTCATTCAGATGATTAGATTAGAGACCAATCCAGACTTTTGTGGGGGGTTTTTTTTCCACATTTATAACTTTCTTAAAAAGTTATGGATCTTAAAAGTGTCACTCTGAGCACAGTCACTCTACTTCCTCTTCTTCTGCAGACATTGCATGTACTAAAGAAGCCCCACAGGACCATAGTACCACCACCATGTTTTAATAGAGCGTAAACCATAACTGCTGTCTGTTCTCCAAGGACAGTTTGTATCTCTATGTTTTTTGTGTGCAAATAGAAAAAGGGGAAGAGGGGGGAAGCGTTTAGCTGCTCTGCTTGGAACGCCCTGAGAGCTGAACTAAAAATGTCAAAACGTGTTTCACTGAACGCTTTCCACGAAATTTTAAAACACCAACAGCAGTGACCGGTGTGTTTCAAATCTTGAATTGCCTCTACTTTTAAATTATTGTTGTCACAACTACTGCGCTTTATTGTGAAATTGTTCACTTTTATGTATTTTTAATGTCTATGTTTGACTTCTTGTCTTGTCCACCATAACATTTGTTGGCAGATCATTCTTGCAAAAGAGGTTTGGAGCTCAATTGGCTTTTATCTGGTTAAATAAATGTTTTTTTTTTTTAAAAAAGAGCAGTTTTAAAGTTAGACATTTAGCCCAGACAGCAAGACTCTCTCCGTTTCTGTACTCTTATTGGGCTGCAGGAGAATCTAATGAAAGCCTGAAGCTTCCTTCTCCCAAAAAAAAAAACAAAAAACACATTTTATGAATACCTTAGTATTCAATCTTCCTTAAAAAAAAAAAAGGTGGTTCAGTCAAACCTCAAGACTCGTCTCTAGTTTAGAATTTGGACACTACAACGTATAGTGCAAAATGTTAAGTTTTTTCCCCATAATTTTTCTACTCCTTAGTGGTTTTAATGAAGAAAAAGCTGATTATTTTTAAGGGTAACCAGAAACATCCCCCTCCTTTCGACACCGTAAACCAGGAGTATCCAGTTTTACCTTTAGATGCGACCCCCGTACCCCTGCGTCTCACCCAAATACGAGACAAACAGCAGAACTCACCCATCTCCACATCACTTCCTCCTCCGGTAGCCGAAGATCTGCACCATGTTGCCAAAGTGTGGATGGCCACAAAGTTTAGGTAAAACTCACAGTTGGGGTTTGTGAGCACGCCTCTCAGTTTAGGAATCAGCTCAGTGGGTCGATCCTTCATGAAGACGGAGTAAAGCCCATCGTTAGCGAGCTCATACATTTACAGCAGAGCTGATTCTGCTGATGAACACCTTATACGGTCCCAGGAAGAGCCGCTGAGGATCGTAGTCATTGGCGTGAATGTTGTCCCAGATGACCGGTGGCCTCTTCAGGACCGCCGTCACCTCCTCTATGGATTCAACTGAGATCTTGTTGGACACCACTTTCGGACCTGAGAAACGGCAGCAAAACAAAAACTGAATAGATGGACCTGATCTCTGAAAACACGGAAGCAAACTGACTAGAGCCTCACCAGTCCACAGTATGTCGATCCCCGGCAGGAGTTTTTCCCCCACGGTCTGCAGATATGAGGACTGAGGCACGTTGGGGTTGCAGAAAGCAGCGCAGTAGTCTGGAGAGTCACAGCGAGTCAGGAGCAGGGGATAAAAACATCACATTTAAGCCTCGCTTGCTGCTTCAGAGCAACCTGACCTGTTGGGCAGAAGAGGAAGGTCTTGGCGTCTCTCAAGTGCTGGTACACCTCGTTGGTGACGGCCACCTGGGCGTGGGCGAAGGAGCTGAAGGCCTGCTTGTCCGCCGGACACATCTCGGTCTCGATGTCGTCAAAGAGCAAAGAGAAGGACCTGCAGCCGAACGCCTTCACCTGGAACGCAACATGATGGTTTAAACACGACCAGCAGGATGACCTCACCAAATCTGAACGACTTGTTGCCAATCACAAAAACAGGAGCTGCTGCACTGTGAATTTACCGACTGCACTTGTTTACAGTCTGATTAAATAAAAACTCGTTTTTTGCTTTTAAGCAGACGGTTGCAGAAATATATGTTGTTGATCTGCATACGGCCAGAGGATTGTGAACATAATTAGCTATTTAGTCTGCAAATTTGTAAAACTAAACAACTTCAACCAAGTAGATCAGGGGTGTCCAAATTTTTTTTGTCACACGGGCCAAAACTGTAGAGTCAAAAGTAGCTGTGGGCCGATAAGAAAAAACCCATAAATAAATAAAAACCACAAACTGAAATCAAGGAATAAAAGTAGTTTTGTTTCCCTACAAAATGATTATTCATTGTAAATCCACTACAGCACCTTTTAAAAGTATTCACACCCCTTCATTGTCAAATTTTCTATTCCACCGTCAATATATTGTAGGTCTGCCTTTGGCCTCAGCTCCAGTGTATTTTTAAGGTTTGTCTTTGGAAGCTTTGCACATCTAGAGATTGAGGTTTTTGCTTGCTTTTCATTACAAATACCTTGAGCTGTGCAGACTGCCTGCAACCATTGTTTTTTTTTTTTTTTGTATGTTTGTTTTTTATCCTCAAGCGTTACACCTTGAGATATTGGGACATTTTAACACAAATATGCTTCGATCTGAACCAGTTCAGTTCTCTGCCTTCAAGGTTGTCGACCTGCTGGAGGCGAAGCTAAAAACTCCAACTGGGTTTTCTTCCGTTGCCGACCTGTTTTCAGCTCCGTCCTCCATGTTTGTGGTTGCAATATGAGAAAAAAACAAAAAAACAAACTTTGAGCTGGAAGGACGTTTTAGGCACTGCGACTCAAAAGGCATAATGGCTGAAGGTTTTTACACCCACTCGTAAAGTAAATCCTCCGGGAACCATAAAACTCGACACAGTCAGCAGTTTCATCTAGCCTGCTCCGCCATGCTGCGCCTCGGCTGTCAAAGTCCTACCTGGTCCAGCTTCCTCTTCAGAGCTGCCACCTCCCCGGGGTTGGAGAAGGTGATGTCCAGACCCGGAGAGATGGCGTAGATGAACTCAACCCGATTCTTTTCGGCTGCTGAAATCAGGGCCACCAGTTGCTCTAGGAGAAAGGGAAAAGGTGGAGGCGGGGTCGCTGATTTGTCTCGACAGTTTCCAACACAGATTGACTTTAACACACTTCCTGATAATGTCCAAAGGCGACAAGAGGCGTTTTTGTAAGAATAACGAGGCAGTAAAAACCTGAAGGATTATCCTGAGATTAGACGATAGATTCAGAGGGTTAAACATCAAACTTTAGTCTGAAACATCCCTGATAACAAGCAGCGATGCGCCAAGTTTAGCGTTTAAACATCGTCTCCACAGAGATAAAGGGACTTTGAATCAGGCCTTACAGCTGACCCTTGAAGATGGCTGCTTTCTATGTCTGGTAAATCATTTTTGTGTTGATGTGGCCATACATTTAGGGTCACTATCCTGCTGAAAGATCAAGTTGGTGCTCCATTTACAGCTAACTATCAGTAAAAGAGAAATAGGCCCGCAGCATCACAGGTCCTCCGCTGTACATTACACTGGGCATGAGGTGTTTTTCACAACCTCATTCTTGAAGATCAAAGCTGAGCTTTCAGGCAGCTGCAGCCCACCTGAAGTATTCATTGTGAGAAAGTTTAATCTTATCCTCTTGGTGTAAAGATTTAAAACTTTAAATAAAATAAAAGTTAAGCAAGCAGCCATTTTCTTGTAAAGACCAACACACTAATGAACCTTTTTCTTGTCTTGTCTTTCCCATTTTGAAGAGAAATTATGCATCTTCCGTAAGAGAAAGATGTGGATTTATAATTTAGAGTTTCTTGATATAAAAGCCTGCGATAAAGATGCTAAGTGTAGCATGAGTGAATTGAGAAATTTATAGAAAAACAAAAAATGTGTCAAGATGGGATTTTTCAGAATCGTCAGTTATTCTACTGCAATAGCAGCTTTGTTTAGGGGTTTTCACACTTTTACCAGTTTCTCTAAATTGCCCTTAGTTATGAGTGCGTGTATCTGTGTCATACTAGTGACCAGTCCAGGGTGCACACCACCAGACCTCAATGGTAAGTGGGTACAGACAGTGGATGAATGCATGAGACTGACCTGCCTCCTCAGGAGAGTATAGTTCTCTCCAGTACATCCGGTGTTTGTAGTCGTCCTTGGGAGCGTACAGGTAGGTGTTCAGACCCCACTGGTGCTCCCTTTGGAAAACAAACATGATTAAATTACAGATTGCTCCGCAGATATGATGAGGTATGCATGGCTGACTCAGTGACACAAAATAATTACATCTTGCATTAAATGCAGTTTTAAATTTAATTATATGATAGAACAATGCATCATTATCCCTCAGCTGGGTCAGACATTAGAAAAGGGCTTATAGGGGCAATAGCCCAGGGCCACAATATCTAAGGAGACAACAAAGATGACTTTTTTAATTTAATTTGAAAATCATAAAAGTACAGTCAAATTTCTTTGGAAACAACATAAAGTTATTGGCTGGACTTGTACAGTACTAGCTCTTAATGTACTGTAATTTAATCTGGAAAATAAGTTTTCCTTAGTGAATCGGGGACCAAGCAGCTCCAGCCCAGGGCCCACATCCTTGTAAATCCGGCCCTGTCCCTCAGGATGAAAACTCTCCCCCCCCCCCAGCAGTGCTGTTTTAGTACACTCACCTTTTAAAGAGCTCTGTTCTCTGCTCCATAGTCCATGGCCGCCCATAAAACCCTGCATACAGCAAATCTAAGCTTTAATTCACCAGGATCAGGTGACCAGGAGGTAAATCTATGTTGACTTATTAGTCCGATAAATCTACGAGAGGAGTCTAATAAATACCAGGCTTGATCAATTATCTCACCTTCCACCACCCCACCGATGAAGGGTCTCTCGTCCCTGCCAGGTGTGGACATGTCCTCGGTGTAACACACAGCCGTCTCGCCTCTTGTTCAGATGGAGCTTAAGACGAAAATGGCATAGCTCTGCTCCCTAACCTTTGCTTTTATACACTGATTTATGACACCGTCTTATCGCAGCATGAATTAACAGACCTGCTTCACCCAGCTGTACGGTTGCTGTGCAACTTCACACTCTAAAGTCTAAACCCGTCAACATCCGGTCTGAACGATAAACTCTCCTCTGCTCTTCCTTCTGCTCTTCCTTGACTCATAGCGACAGGTAACACTATGGCAAGCCGTTTTAACATAAATTCGGTTTCGTCTGACTATCCCAAATTACATTCCAGATATCTAGAAATTCATTTTGACTATACAAAACTACATTTTGACTATCCGGAATGGTAATTTAAGATATTTGTATTTACATTCTGACTAGCAAAAATAATAATTCAAGATATCTTCAATTACATTTTGACTAGTCAAAATTCCTTTCAAGATATCTCAAATGACGTCACTGGATCTGTCATTTGACGGGAGACATATGCGTAATTACGATTTAAGATATCTTCTACACAATTATGACTAGTCAAAATTACAATTTTAGATATCTGAATTAAGAATGACGTGGAAGCCCCTTTGTGGTGTCCAAACAGTTGCCTGCAGAATTTTACGTTTCCTGCACAAAATTGTCAGTAAATGCCACAAATTAGAAAGAGCTCGACAATGTTGGAAATGCGGACATAGTAAAACTTAATAAACTATAAGACTCCTTCTGATATCTGCAAAGAATTTCCTGTTTATTCATTTCCGACGCACTTAAAAACAGCTTTCAAAAGCTAAATGTTTTGCTTTCATTTTTATTTGATAGTACATAGCACTACATTGAGTAACTTTACTCCAAATAATCTGCACCCCATTATTAATATATGGCTAAATATGAGGATTTTTCAAAACAGAAACAACAAAAAACAGGTACTCATAATGTTCCTGTTGCCTAGAATATACTGAAAATGATTTACAGATACTTTCTGCTTAGAAATCAGGCTATATATTTAATTAGGATTTAGTTTGCTATTACAATAGAATTGCTTTTGCATTTTTTCATGACAAAAGAAATACAATTTTTATGACCCAAAAATACTTGCCTTCAGTTTGGACACCCTTGGGCTGCAGTGTGAAGGAGCGTATTATATGTCTGAAGGGAACGATTGAAGCTGTAACAGTCTTACTGTGGCAAATAGACTGGATCATTCTGTCCTAGAAATCAGAAAGGAATTCAGATTTGGAGAGATGTCAACAACAATTATTAAACTGCTGTAAACACCCATACATCCAGATGTTGAAATGTCCCAGCTGTGGACGATTCCAGGAAACTCTGATAGTTTCCTGATAGAATCTATCAGGAGACTGATAGAATTTCAGCTAAAGACGAGCCAAGAGATCTGTGTCAACCAAAGAAGGAACTGGACTGGTTGAGAATCCCACATACACATACATGGACACATTTTAGTATAAATACGCCCTGCTCTCAGAGAGAGTTGGGGGTTTCTGTGAGAATGTTGAGAATATGATTTGTGTAATGCAGGAGAACCCAAAACCCTCCAACTCTGGCCCAAATAAAGCAGACATAAACAGAGTCCAGTGTGATGACTTGTTTTGTTAATAGCCACTTTTAACTCTCCAATATATTTCAAATATATGGAGGACTCATCAAGCCAAAATTGGATATAACTATAGAAAACATAACAGATTGATAAAGTAATTAATGTCCCAAATATTGCATCCAAAAGATTAAGAAGTTTCTCACATTATTTTATTTTACAGTGTGAAAAACATTTATACATTTTTAATCATGTCCAACACCATTAATTAAACATTAACACTATTGTGTATTTTTCCATTTAACTTCCAATCTCATTGTTTTATTTTCATTTTTTATTTCCCCTTCAGAGCATTAACTTTTTCAGGAAAGCCAAAAACCGTCTCAAGTGAGTGTCAATTTTTTCTTCTGAAATAGAGAAAGTTATTTCCATCATCCATTTCTGATTCTTCAAAATGTGGCCAAAAGCACATTTCTGCACACAGATATCCCCACAGATGTCACCTGTCATTGATTTCATGACTTAGTACGATAGTATAATTTAAGTAATTGTATTTTATAATGTATTATATCATATCTTCATTTAAATTTAAAATATCTTTGATATTTTTAGATACAGTCAAATATAACATGATGGTGAATGAGGATAAAAGAAGACTGGGAATTTTTTGTTTTGTTTTGTTTGACAAATTTTTTATTTTAAAAGACTATGTTTTTCCAACATTTATTTGTATTTGTTGGTACAACTTCTCCAGCTGTAGAAAACAGCCGGTCACATGGTACAGATGATGCTGAAGTGCAAAGAAATTGTAAGGAAAGGTGGAAGAGGTTTGATAGATGGTCATTTGGTTGTTCCAGTATCTCAGAGGATCCTGGAATCTGGCAGTATTGCCTTCCAGCAGCCAGGTATCTCTGCACCTCCTGGACGTCATCAAATGTGACTCTTTTCCAGATAGCACGCAATGGTAATTCAATGTTGAATTATACTCAGAATGGTTGATTTTTGGTTGAGGTTGACAACTGACGGTGGATCAACCATCAAACAATCATCCAATTCTAGCCAATTAACCAATGTTGAAGAGATGTCATTGAATCAATGTTGTTTTGTGGTTGAAATCTACTGAATAAAACGCCTATGTCTGATCAACATCTGATCAATGTTGAATCAGTGTATGCTGTTTTGTCACACCCATTTTAATCTTCTCCTCCTCCTCTTCTGAGCTCTGGGTGAGAGCATTTTATTATTGAATGGGGGGGGGGGAGAATAACATTTTAAAATGAGTACTTGCATGAGTGGGATGTCCCAACCTCACAGCCACTTTGCTGTTGGCTTGTTTGCAAAAGATGTTAATTCAATGTTGAATTATGATCACAAAGGTTGAATTTATGGTTAAGGTTGATGACAGATGGTGGATAAACCATCCAATTCTAGCCCATTAACTAATGATGAAAATATGTCATTGAACCAATGTTGTTTTTGTGGTTGAAATCTAAGAAATGCCAACGTCTAATCCAGTGTTTTTCAGCACTGGTCCTCCAGGGCTGAAAGTTTGCCCCACAAGTTTTATGTATCCCCCTAATTCAGCACACATGATTTTAATTGATGGCTGACTAACAGGGTTTGTCAGCCAAACACTAACTGTATTTGGATATAATACAGAATATATCCATGCAGTTATCTGCACAGAATTATGCTTTAGTTTTGAATGTCAATAAATGAATACATAGTCTTTAAATGCTCAGACATGCACATTGAAAACAATGTTAAGCTCTCTTACACATTATTATTTCTCTGGCCTGGAGTACATTTTTTGTCAACAGTGTAAAGTCTATTTAATTCTATTTTTACATATTTATGTTTATGAGAATTTGCTGTAATTCATCTACTGCTGCACAGAAGTTTCCCAATAGTTTCTCCAGTGTTGGATGACGTTTCTTTGTCATATTTCATGTTCTTTTGTGTGAGTCCATTTACTGTTATATTCTGTCATTTTGAGATTGTTAAACAATAAATGATTTTTGTATTAAACTTTTGTATTAAATGACATTTGGATGGTCATTTTTCCTAACCATCCAAATTAGAGCAGTGGTTCTGGAAATAAAACAACATAAAAGGTTGTAATTGTATTGAAAACTGCAATATGGAAAACTAACACCTTTTGTTTCACATCTTGTATTTTTTCTCATGTAAAATCTAAAAATTAATGTTCATGTTCAATATATAAATTATTCCGTTTGTAAAGACTAAACTGGAAGTTAAATTGCAGTTCTTACTTTGTTCAGTCACCACAGTTGCGCTATATCCTAACCAGTAAATTTCTTGTTGCATTAATGATGTGGTTTTTTTTTGTGCATCTTCCTGCTGTCTGATTGGCTCAGTTTCTATATTTATTATGGATTCAGTGGCTTCACGTGCAGCTGCTGGTCACATGACTAGCTGTGTGAGCTGTTGCAGATTCACTGTTTGGTTGGTTTTGTCTCATTAATGAGATAAAAACAATGAAACATTAATGAGACTTTAAGACGTTCACGCTTGATTATGTGATAAAGGTATTTTACACTTAAATTTGGCTCAAGCAGGGATGTTCCATGGGAAACAAAAGACAGCATGAAGAGGATTAAATAAAAAAACTTTAAATAAAAACCCACAATAGAAACAATAAAGCATCTTTATTTTGATATAGAAAACTTTAAACATGTAACTTTGTGTGTTGGAATGTGACAAACATGCAATAAAACATATTCACTGTCAGAGCGCTACATAATGATGCTGTTCAACATTCCACCTGAAAAACTGTACAGTCAGTGCTGTACTGTCACGTACAAATCAATAAATGCAAACGTGTTCAGCTTATTCATTCAAACCTGAAAACACCCAAAATAAAAGTAATAAAACAAACAAAAAAAGACTTTGCTACATTATTGTGAGATTGATGCTCTGGGCTCCAGAAAGTCTCTGGATGATCTTCGTCCTGGTGCTGCACTCGGCTCTGCTACCTCTTCAGTCCTCTCTGGGCCTGTTTCAGCAGCGAGTCAAAGTCCAAATCTTCAAACCGACTCCTGGGGGGCGGCGGCTCTGCCTCTCTGTTAGCGTCTGAACAACAAGGTCAATTCAGGTTAAATTCATTTAAAATTACCATTTGATCCCAAATATACAAAAGATGTTTGTTTTGCCTTTTAAGCTGCAGTATGTAACTTAAAAAAAGTATATATGTATTTTCACATATTTGTTGAAATTGTCAGCATGTTGTGAAGCAGTCAGAACGAGGCGGAGGGTCTTGGAGATGTCAATCAGGCTTGTGCATGTGCTGCTCACCGATCCCCTATTTTCTCTGCTACAGCCACTGATAACAGTGGATAAACAGTTTTCCTGTAATGCTAAGTTGTCCCTCCATTAACACATTGAGTAGAGTGTACATGAGGTTGATCGACAGCACTAAGACCCTCCCCCTGGCTCCGATTGGTTCTGAATGGAGCATTTCTTCAGACGGTAATAGCAGCTCAGGTGGAGGAGCTCGATTTCTTCAGATTATCTGTGTCATACTACACTGTCACAACATAACATTTTAACTAAAATGTAAAACAAATATATATTTTTTTAAAATTACATATCCCAGCTTTAATGCTGGGAATTAAGCTAAAAGAAATGACAGTGAGGGTTTTTTTCCAGAAGGAAACATTTCTCACCCAGATCAGCGTAGACAGAATTACAAAACTGCCTCCGACCACCGAAGCAGAGGTCAAAGGGCAGCTCATTGGGTTGTCTCAGCTTCCCGCCGTTATCGATGGCTGCGAACGCGTCCTCTGTGTTGTAGAACGTCACGAAGCCGTAGTGGTCGCTGTGGGGACCAACGACGGTTTCACATTAATGCGGTTCAACGGGTGAAAGAAACGAGGCAGAGTGACTCTGAGAACCGACCTGCCGTCTCTGAAGTGAAGCGACACGCACTCGACCTCTCCGAACTGAGAGAAGCGCTCCCTCAGCTCGTCATGAGTCATCGTTCTGCGGATCCGGCCGACGTACACCACCCTGCGCTCGTCCTGGGTCACACAAGTTAACATACTTTCAGCCCGCTGCACAAAAACATAACGGTATGATATGGAAGAAAATGTACCCACTATGGCTTTGAGTTTCTGAATCCTCATCTCCCGCTCTCTGCTGCGCCGCCTGGACTCCCTGCTGCTGCAGCGAGAACAAAACAAAACTTCAAACATGAAGCCCACTGTGATTGTTAACATACAGCTAGAACGACGTAAAGGTTTTCAACCACACACTGTTTAACACCTCACTTCAAAGCAGCCATGCTTCCTTGAACCTATTAAAATAGGAGATCACTAAAATAAAACTTGGAGAATTTTTTACATCAAGTCTGCCTGCATTGAGGACGACCCAAGACTTTTACACATTACTGTGTGACGAGGACTCATCAAAAAAAGTAACTCACGCAGACACATCCCTCCAGCGCCTGTGGTATATTTGAGGAGAAGACGATCGGGATCTGGACCGAGACCAGGACCTGGATTTGGACCTTGATCGGGCCGTGCGGTGACGCTGAGGAGGCGAGGCGCAGGAGGAAGGGGAAGACGAGCAGGAGCTGCTCTCTGAACACCGGCGCCGGATCCTGTGAGGAGCAACAACGTGAGGTCAGAGAAGGTGGCAGCGCTTACACCTGAGGACAACGAGAGACGAGGAGCACCTGGGTCGTTTTGGCGAGCAGGAGCAGGACGAGGAGGTGGAGCCGGAGTCCGAGCGAGGAGATCTTACCCGGTACCTCCTCCTGCTCCGTCCTCTCCCAGGAGGAGTGGGTGGAGGCGTAGGGAGGCCGCACAGCGCCGCCCTGCTGTCGTCTCGGCCGCCCCTGTCTGCAGCCTTTCTGGGTGAAAACCGCAGAGCCTCGTCTGTACTCGTGTCCGTCTCCGAACCCGTCCTGGTTTGAGCCGATCGAGGGTTCCCTGAAACGTGATCTGCCGTCCGCTCCGGTTCTGTGGCGGCTTCAGCTGGCTGCTGGGCTTGTGGAGGACATCGCTCAGCAGAACCGCAGTAATCATGATCGCAGCACAAGTACGCGTAGATCTGAGCCGAACTGTGAGCCGTGGGCAGCTCCGATTGGCTCGGCCGAACCTTCCTGGTCGGAAGCGGGCGCGGTTCGATGATCTGAACGAGCTTCAGAGACAGACTTCTGCATCTAGTGGGCGGGTTCCTCTGGGTGCTCAGGACGACCTCGGTGTGCAGAGCCTCAGGGACGTCCAACAACCGGACGTCTTTCAGACCGTCTTCAGGGCTCGGTGGTCCCAGCGGCCCCACAGGGGGCTTCAGTGGTGATGCAGAGGTCAGCTCTGGTCCTGCAGGCTCAGGTCTGTCCAGGCCCAGCTGACACTTCGTTTCGATGGACGAGGACGAAGCAGCAGGAACTGGTTTGGGCCCGTTGCTACAAATGCCGTCGTCTATAGCTGAAAGGAAAAAAAAAACAACAAAAAAAAAAGAAAAATGAAAAAATGAGAAGATGGTTTAACACTAACAAAGCAAACAGAAATATTCAAATTCTTGAAGAATCTTGAAGAATTTGAGTTACCACAACATTTATTGGGATCAATTAAGTATTTTTTTTATTGCATTTTAACATAAAACACAAGACATTTAATGGAAAACACTATAAACACTAAATAGAGAGTTATAATGCTGTACAATTAATCTAATTGGTTTGAGCATCTAACTGGTAAGGATTTATAGCAGGATTGAGTTATAAAAACAATGTCTGAAGCTCTGTGAGAAGCAGCCATGAGTCCAAATGAGTTGCTCTGAGGGAGCAACAGAGATCAACAGCTCAGGTGGAAGAGTCTCCTGGCAGAAAAACACTCGGTGACTCTCTTACAGGAAAAGGCCATAGAAGTCACGTTTACATTTGACATAAGAGTTAAAATCTTAAGGAAAAGCAAAAGCTTGTTACCTTTTAAACCAGTAAGTATTTCAGTACGCTGGGACTTCGCCACACAGGAAATCAAAACTGTCACATTTCTGGCAACAGAAGTCAGCCAATGGAAAAAACGAACAACATCCAGCCAACTAAAATGAATGTCCTCCAGCCTACTGGCGATTATTTTTCACTAACCTACGATAAGCGGGGGAAAAAAACTAGCTAGCTAGCAAGCAGGGGTATATTAGCAGCTAGTTAGCGGTAGCCTGCCTGAAGTCTCAGGACACAATGGAGACGTCTGCCCACTACTCAAACAGAAAAGTCTCAAGAAAAACAACTACATACAATATACAAGATTAAATAGTCCTGCCACAACAAAATTTAAGACCCGTGATTAACATATTTAAGGACAACTTCCATTTGTAAATAAATTGAAGACATTTTAAAGCCGTAACACTCCAACTACATTCTCAGCCCACCTTGTGTTTCCTCAAACTGCTCCAGCAGGCTGGTCAAGTCAGCAGCTTCAATACCTGGAAGAACAAACCGAGACGAAAGGATTTATTTTGTCCTGTTCTTGAAAACATCATTACATTTAGTTTAAGATGAAATTTCCCTTGATTAGCTTCAGAGAAGCTGTCAGTGAGGAAAACTGTTCCCTTGTGAGAAGTCTATAAAATAAAATCTTTTGTTTAAATTAAATCAATTCAGAAACTCGACCTAGTCTTGTTTTCTCTGTCTCAGATGAAGTGACCCGTCCTCAAGAGGCTTTACCTGATTGATCAGCAGCACTGTTCTCTCTGCAGTCGTTCTGAGGCGGTTCTGGTTCTGTAGTGTCTGTAAACTCCTCCTGTGGCATCATGTGACCCTCTGTGGGAGGCCGATGGAGGCGTGGTGCGATGGCAGTAAACCCAACGTCTGGACTCGACGGCCGCTCTGCTCGGCCCAGATCCTGAGGAGATTCAGGGTCAACACGTGGCGGCATCTCGGTCAGCTTGGTACTGAGCTTTGGTTCTGAAGATCTCTCATAAAGTGCTGGGGATTCATTCTGGATCTGCTGTGGATGCTTGTTGCTGTGCAGTCTAACGAGGACTGGGTTTGGAGGGTCGCTACTGACGAGCTTTGGCTTCTTCGCTGGACTTCTCCTGTTGTCTGGTTTCCTGCCGCTGGGTGTGGCTGAGTGGTCAGACTGTGGGTTGGCAGGGGAGGTTCTGGGTTCAGGTTTTGAGCTCTTTAGCCTCTTGTGATGTAGATGGTTGTGAAGTTTAGCCTCCTTTAACTTAACATGTTGGGTGAAAGTGCTGAACTCAGCTGCTGTGTTTGGTCTACGCAGGGGCAGGATGGGGGGCAGCTCTTTGGGCAGCTCAGACACAGAAGGCCACCCGGTGTTGTAGTTCCTATGTTCCTCCACCGGGGGTCGTCTATTCAGCCGGAGCTGCCTGTACTCTTGCAGGCTCAGTGATTTGGTTCTTGTCTCACCTTTCTTCTTCTCTTGTTCTCCGTTGTTTCCTTCTGGGGGCTGGTCCGAAGGTTGAAGTGCTGAACCCGATGGCTCTTCGAGCGTTTCCCTGCTTTTCTCCTCAATTTCTTCCTCCTCCGATTCATCAAACGACGCCACGTGAACGGGACCAAAGCTCACACTCTTCTTCTCTCTGGAGGTCTTTCCATTTAGCAGTACACTCTTCAGGAGTGGGCCATCCCCTCTATTTCCACCCTCTTCCTCCTCCTCTGTCTGTTTTGAAGGTGCCTCATCTTCAGACACGACGTTTATCTCTTCGTCGCTGTCTTCGGAGGGCCGTTCGTACCGCAACACCTCTTCCTGAGAAAACAGGGACTTGTTTTTCCTCGGATCGTCCTCCTTCTCCACATGCAGCTTCAAGCAATAGGAGTGCATGAGTTTCACCAAACTGACGAGGGACGTTGAGGTGAAAACCTCCACTTCCGCCTTCGCCCTCCTGTTTTTGGAAGAGAACAGTCTCTGGTTTTGTTTCTTTAACATCTGGGAGCGACCGGTCCTCTCTACTTTCTGCTCTCCGTCTGAACGGGTTCTCGAGGTTTCGTTTGGTGGCTTGGGTCTCGGTCGAAGTCTGAAAGAAGGCGAGGGTTCCTGAAGAGCAGGAAGACAGAGGTTGAGGGTCAGAAATAGTTTCTCGGACAAGAAAAAAAAAAGATTATAGAGAAACAACACCCCATCAACAGCAGAATGTCAAAGAAATGTGCATTTATGCCAGCTTTTTTAGTCTGCTTTCATCAAAGTCTGATCCATTTGCCTAGAAAGTCTGGTTCGTTTGGGGAGGTAAGAACGCGCAATCAAACTCTGATGCAGACCAAATAAGGGAGCTATGGTCCGCCTCAAAACCTAGGTATTGGTTTGTTTGAAGTGAACTCTGGTGCATTTTAAAAGTCCAGCTAACCCAAGACTGCTCCAAAAGCAGGAAGTGAACTACGGTGCATGGCATTCTGGGTAAATATGAATAAAAAAAAAAATAAAAAAAAAACATTTTTATGATGTAAAGCACTTTGAACTGCCTTGGTGCTGAAATGTGCTAAACGGGCAAAGAAAGGAAACGAGCGTGTCCAGCACTAGAGAGAGGAACGGATGGTGGCCTTTTACCAAAGACAAAACAGAAATCATACAACTGGTAAAATCTGACAGCAGTCCTTTTTTGTTTACATTCTGTGAAGAAGGAGGTTGGACTTATGTCTTCTTTGGAGGTTTTAGTGTCTTTTCCTTCAGTGATTCTTAGTGCAGCGCCACCACAGGCGAGGGCGTGAACAAGTTTTTCAAATAGTTTGGATAATTTGACACAATGCAGTGTGAAAGTCAACCGGACCAGCTGAAAATGTTACAATTGTTGCAACCTTGGTCCCCAATCAGAGTCTACCAGACAATCAGATATGAAACACGTCCTTAGACACAGAATTGCTTGTCTAAAAATGGCGGGTTTCCAGGGACAGATTTAGCTTTTCAGCTGAGAGGGTGTTTTGATATTTTCCTCTCAACTTCCTATTTTACATCAGCCCTTTCCTGAGTGAATTTCCACAGTGGAACATTGATGTTTCTGCATGTTACATCTACAGACGATAAGCATCTGCTTCCTCCTGCTGCAGGAATGTCAACTTCAGTCTTGTTTGGCTGATTTTTGACATAAACTTCATCATGCTGTCACAGCAGTAACCCTTTATCACCTACATAAAGTCACTACAAAGTCCACGGGAAGATGCCAGTGTAAAAACTTTAAAGTCTCTGCACTCTGCTCCGGTCCGGATTGAAATCTCGTGTTCCACAGCAAGAAATGTGCAACCTTGTGAAACTGAACTATGATCACTTCAAAGTCTGTTAAAATTTCCAGAGCACTTATGAGTGTGTTTTTTTTTTTGTTGCCTCGGGACGATTACGTTGAGAAACAATTTACTTTAAATGGGTTGCTAAAAATAACTTTGAGAAGAAACTTATAATTTAACACACTTCAATAATTCATTGAAGCCGTTTGTTGTGTCAATGTTTCACCTCAGATAAAGAAATGTCGATATTAGTTATTAAAAGCCCAAACTGAATACGACATCGATGCCCATGGTTACTCCAGCTGTCATTCAGCTTCTCCCCACCTGAAGGCGCGGCTCGTCTGTGCGCTGCTGCGCTCGGTGCAGCAGCTCAGTGTTTGGCAGGACGTCAAAGGGTGAGAAGATCCCATTGTCGTCATCGTCCTGCCCCACTCGGTCCAGCATCTCAGTCAGGGCGCACAGCAGGCTCTCATTTGCTTCCTCTGCACCGTTATGACTCTGAAAGAAAAAAAACAACATTTACCCGTCTAGTCATGTTGGTGTGATGGGGAGAACAACTTGGTAGGATAATAAACATCAAGGATCGTGAGTGCAGATTCTGCATGCCGACGTAAAGTTTCACCTCATGAAAAATGGCAGAAACATCTGAGCCAATTGTAATATTACCATAAGATGATAATAAATTATTTGTTTTGCTGATTGCCTGCTGTCCATCATTAAAAAGATCCATAAAAAGGTTACACTATCGACATGGATCTCTTCAGACATGGCAAAGTTTTATGAATTACTTTAATTCCTTGAGGAAAATTACATCAGACTACATAAGTATTGTCATTTCTTTTTGTTTGTTTTGTCCCATTCTTATTTGGGTAGGGATTAGTTATAAGCTGTTTCAAATTGTTGAGAAAATAAATTTAAAATAAGCTAGTTTTAAAACTTAACATGTCTTGATTCAAATGGCCTAATTGTGGTTTTGAAATCAGTAACTTATTCTGGCCTATTGACCTTTATTTTACTTGTAGTTCCAGCAGATGGTTTGCTGGGATCGTTTGAATTGCCTTTTGTCTGTGAGAAAACAATACAGTGGAAGTTCCAGCTTTTCACACTCATCTGTGAGAGGCTGTAAACACGGCAGGGGTTTTAGGCTTCAGATAGAGGGTCAGAGATAGCTCCTGGTTGGAGGAGAAAAGGTACGCCTTATTTGAATAAATTAAATACAAGAGGATAAAACTTTCTACACAGAAGTAACAAATTAGATTTTGCGCTTGCAACTTCTCCAAAAACGTCTTTGCCTTCTTCTTTTCTATCTTTTTGTCTCAGGTAATGAATGTATGTTTCTGTTGTTCTGCAGTTTCTGGTGTAGGTTTGTGAATTGTCTTACTTCTAAGTTTATGCATTGTCTTATATTGGATTAAATTCTGTAATTCTGTGATGTCATCACGCATTCTTGTTTTCCTTGTGGCTACACGTGGCCTGCCGAGAGGACCTGGGATCTAAGGAAGAGAGAGAGAGCCAAACTTTTTCCAAAGTTAACTATTTTAGAAATTCTTCCTTAACAAAATGGATTGCTTGAATTGGACTGACTTGCATATTCATTTATTTTTTATACCATTTGTATCTGTTGAACCATATGTCAAACTGCAGGTCAAAATTAATAAATAAAGATGAAAAGAAGAAATTAAAACAGCAAAAAATGGAAATTGTAAAAAAAAAATAAAATAAAATAAAAAAGAATTTCACTGAAAATTCACAAAATTAGCAGCGGGTCAAATACTTTCAACAAGCTTCAACACTGACCTCTGGTGAAGCAGCTGAGTCTTCAAAGATGGCTAAAATGGAGTGGTCCACATCTTGACTTCTGCTCAGGACCAGCTGGAGGCACAGGAAGGGAAGAAGGGCTCCACAATTACACAGCCAGCAGACAACACACTCCTTTCCTTCAGGTGTTGAGGGAAGCCCTAACAGTAAAAACTGCCTCTTCTCAGGAAGTTTTAAGACAAAACTTCCTGATGTGGCTACATTTTCAGGGTGTTTTTCACCTGTAGTCAGAAATTTGTGTTGCAGTAAACAGTTACTTACTGAAAGCTTCTGTTCAATAGACTATTTTCTAAGAAATACATTCATAATGATAGAGAGGACCCCCTAATGAAGCAGAGGAGGAGGAGGAGGAGTCAGCTGTAAATGAAGGAGCTCAGTAGTACTGCAATTACACAAATACAAGATAATAGGCATTTCTGGACACTGTTTAAATTTGTAAATAAACATAGGAAGAGTGTATTTCCCTTTTTAGTAGAAAAATCTGCACATTCTTTTTGTGGCGTTTGTGAACCGTCAGTACGACCATCAACCGGAAAGACATTTAAAACCACACCGACTGCTCCAGAGAAGAGTTCAGCCTGTCCTCAGGAACATCCTGTCCTCCTGACGTACAAACGTGTCTCCCACTTTTAATACTCACTCAGTCAAAAACACAAAGGTGCCATGGGGCCAAATAAATGTCGGCAGAGTTAAATAAACTACTATTTGGGTGTTAAAGCCAGGTTACCTGATCCACTTTAGCCATCTTCCTGAGCTCTACCTCAGTAGTACTACAGCCACGTGTCGCTATGCGCGCATGTGGCCTCGCGAACCGGCGGAAACCGCCTCACGACAGCGACAAAAAACGCCCTTGTGCCACTAATTTGATGCCGGGTTATGTGCGGCGGGGGAACAGGTACCTCATTAAGGGTGTTGCGGGACGGAAATTCGCTGTTGCCGGTAGTTAAATCGCTCTCTTCGCCCCTCTTCCGCGCCGCCATGTTGCTCCGCCACATGGTCCGCTGGCAGGCCGGACGGAGAGACACGAGGTCCCCACTGGCGGGAAGCGAGCAGCCAGAGCTGATCTCAGATCAGGTTGTAACCACCGCGTTCATTGTGAAGAGCGAGGCGGCGTGTCGGAGTCTGACTCTGGGTCAGCTGTCCGGCTTCTTCCGCACTGCTTCGGTTTTATCTGCTAAAGTTGAAACACATTTCCCCCCACCTACACAAGACGAAAGACCGAACATCTGATCATTAAAGAGGTCATTAAAAACAACCAAAAGTCATCAAAGTCAGGGGTGAATGTATTTAAGAGTTTTATAAAATAAAAAAATAAAAAAGAAAGAAATACAAGAAAGACCTGATAGTATTGTTTTGCCTGTTTTTTGATACAAATTGCGACCTCTGGTGTCAAAATCGTCATGACAATTCTTTTAACACTACATTTGATAATTCAATTTTAATTTTATCTTAATACATGACGCATTATTTATATTTTTTGCCCTGTTTTAGCATTTTTTCTTGTGTTTTAAACGGGGCCTTATTCAAATGTTCATTATTTATTGTCTAAAAAAGGGCAAGTATTTCAAGTACACAAGAATTTACACACTTAGAGTAAAGACAATGAACTCCACCATCCTGTTCAATGGATAAATGGATTAACTGAAGGAATAATACAATGAAACATGCCAAGTATACAGCTCACACAAAAAGGGACAAAGAACATTACCAGTTACACTTCATACATATAAAATGTTATAATCCTTTCAGAAATCTTGCAAGAAAAATGTAAATGAAAATCAAAGATAATTTAGTTCCAAAGTTTATCTGGAGGGAAAGCTTAGATACTGACCCCGTATGTGTCAACTATCATGTACATACAATGTCTGCACGGTTAAATGACGGGTCTTTATTTTTCAGGATTAACCACCTGCGATAGTCAAAAATGTTTATAAACCTAATTCGGACATGTCTTTTGTAAAAATACTACGTATTCTAGAAAGGTTTTTATTTATTTTTTTTAAATTTCCCCTATGTTATTTTTTAAGTGTTTGCACATTGATGACAAAGTCAAATTCCTTGTTTGTGAGCTCAAATCTGACCAAAACAGATTCTGACGAGTTGCTCAGGTTCTGCTTTAGGTTTCTTTTCATATTAACAGGATTAGTTTGTTTTCGAAAGAACATTTCTTCTGAATCGGTGGTACAGCTCAGCTGCTTAGTTGAATGGGAATTGAAGTGAATTGAATAGAAAATCGCAACAAACTTGTGAAACAGCTTGCTGTTCACTTTCACCACTAGATGGCGGCATTGCACAACAATGTTGCATGTTTTCCGTTGACCACACAAGTTGTACATAACTTTATATCACGAAACCGTGATTGATACGTCCCTCCTGACGCTACACAGCTCCACCTGATGAAGGTCAGTTTTTAAATCAAACGCATGTTCACACCGTTTGTGTCAGCTGGTGATTTTTTTTTTCCTGCCTCAGCTGGGAGCTGTGATTGTGTCCAACCTGTTGTCTTCTTGAGCATACTCTGAAGAGCTGACCTTTTTTGCTAAGAGCCATGGTGGGGTCAATGGCTGCATTAGACTAGCAGGGAAGAAAATATGAGCCACAGGCTCATATTTCAAGAGGTCAAAAGGTGCCTTTTTATTTTGAGCCGCTGCGTTTTGAGGTGTTTCGAGCATTCCCACTCCATGATATGTTAGTCTGTGTGAGTTTTCTTCCCACATCAGTCTTCATCCCACAAACCACCTCCTGTCTTTTGGCGCACATTACTGTCTGAAACAGGGCCAAAACATCCTTCAGCGGGTGAGGTGCTGTGGTGTGTTCAGGAGTGAGCATCTGAGTGTGTACATAAACCTGGGGGTGGTGTGTGTACGTGTATATGTGTGTGTGTGTGTGTGTGGGGGGGGGGATCAGTGTAAGTAGGTTACCTTACTGCAGCATCCAGCACTCAACCACCATGTCAGTACATGGCCCCCTGCATGCACAAAATGCATTTAACTGACTCTGCAGTCACTGTCCCATTTTTCCACTGTGTTTTTTTTTTCCACAGGAAATGTAAAAATTCACCCACTCAGTGCCATTAGGCTCCAGAAAGCAGAGTGCCATCTTGGTCTGTGGTGAGGGAGGAGGAGGAGGAGGAAGCTTAAAACAAAGCTAAATCATTCCTCTCCTCTCTCCTGTGTGGCTCATCCCTTTTTCTCCCTCTTGACCCGTGGAAGGACTCCTACGGCGCTCTTTTGGCACGTCTGAATTTTTTAAGAACCCTTGAGCTCCGAGGGGTGAGGTTTATGTTTTCATCTCCCAGTCTCACTCACACTTGGCTGCATTTGTGAGTTTTTTTGTGTGTTTTTTTTTTTCCCTTTTCTCCGTGCCTTCTAGTCATCTTGGCAGCTCAGTCATGCAGTGTTTTGTGTGTGCACTTATGTGACCTTTCTAATATTGTGGGAGCCATGTGTTTAATAAAAAAATAAAAAAGGCAAAAGCACTCTGATCTTTAACTCCACACCAGGGGAAATAAACCCACAACTCGTGGGGCTTATACTACTTCAAGTCAGCTAAGTGAGCTGCCTTAGTGGATGTTTGATTTTTCTTTACTTCAAGTGGCCTGTCTGCTTCTTCTGTGGCAAAGAGGAGGAATATCCTCCCAGAAGGCTGAGAGGACAGCTGTTAGCGAGAAGTGACAGCCTGAGAGCGAACAAGAGGGACGTTTTGTCATGTTACAACCACAAACATCGTCTTGATTTAATGGGATGCGTCAACTTGATATGTAACAGAGAAGTGGAAGGAAAATGAATCATAGTTTTAAAACATTTGAAGCATTTTTGTGCACAAAAATCTGAAAAGTGTAGCATAAATATGTTTTGATTGATTTATTTACTCCGGGTTTTTTTTTTATTGGCCTGTTGTAATTTTCAAATTTTAAATGCCACATTTTCATCAGCTGTCAGCAAAAAATCATCACGATTGAGACAAATAAAGGTATTAAAACATCAGACTTGGTCTAATTAGTAAATGACGTGTTTCACTTGGTGATGGAGTTACCCAAATAAATTCAATTTTCAATAACATTCTAATTTAATAAAGGGGTCTATAGATCTGTACTTTGACTGGGCAATGTTAGCACATGAATATGTGACAGATCATAAGAAATTTTTATTATTGGTAGTATTAAACTCGAAAGTTATACAAAAACAAATATGCTGAGCTCACGAAAGAAGTCAAAGAAACAAAATTTAAAAAAGAAACCCAACAAGTCATGAACTTAACACACCAACTGACAGAGTACATAAATGCAACAATCACTAACTAAAAGAAAACAAAACGGTACCGTTAAGTTTGTTAACAATAAAAAAAAAACTAACGAAGGAAGTCAAAACCAGAGAATTCCCGCTCTCCAGTGGGAGTTGGTGGTGCAGGACCATTAACCCTTCATGTGCTTAGATGTGCTGAGCTCTGGTCACCATCTCTTGTCTGTAAACTCCGGGTTCAGGGGTCACCAGGGGATGCAGAGCAGAGAGAAAATCAGTCGAGACCAGAGCCGAGAGAGCTGAAATGGTAGGAGGCAGTGACTTACAGGTGTGCAGACGCTCCTGCACACACGCGCTGAGCCACTCAGTGTGGTAACAGAAACCGACATCAATAATGTAGCTGAGAGAAACAGGATGCAGATTCAGCCTGAACACAGGAGTTAACAGACCAGCCGTGAAGAGCCCGTCAGTCTGGGTTCTGCCCTCAGGCCGGATGCACGCCTGAGCATTTCTTAAGCTAATTAGCCAAACAGAAACACTTGGGCTAAAAAAACTTGCTAGAAAAAAAAAACAGCAAAAAATTTTAGTGCCAAATTGAAAACCGTTTTCTAAAACTGACAAATAAAAATAATTTACATAATATAGGTAATTGTATAAATATTCACACCTGTTTAGAGACTGTCTACAACAACTGCTGCCCAGGCTCTTCATCTGTCAAAGGCAATGAGAAAAACACTGTTGAAGAAAACTCATCAATGCTGCACTAGAGTTTGCCCAAAGGCATCTGGGAGGCGGCGTTGTTAGAGAAGGAAAGTCTTTTTGACCATCAGACAAGGCGCTGTGTTTGGCAGACAACAAACACTCGGAGGTCTTCTTGGATCACTTTCCTGCTGTATGTTTTCAAGTAGAAGCTGGAAGTTCATGTTTCTTTTGATCATGAACAGGCTTTGATTTCCTGCTAACAAGTTGTCTTGTACTTGGAAGAAGCGTAGCAGCCACAAACCACCATGCCGTTTTGGACTGTGAAGTTCATTTTATAAAATGTTCAGTTAGTTTCTACAAGACCCCAAAAAAAAATAAAAAAAAAAAAAAAAAAACACGCACAAAATTTCAACTTTATCTCATAAGTCCACTGAATACGTTACCGAAAGACTTGACTCTCCAAGTGCATAGATGAAAGTTCAACACTGGTCCATGTTTTCTCCGTTTATGAATTAAGCATCTCGGTGTGGTTCGCTGGGGTCACGAACCCTGATAGGCTGACAGATGTCAATCTGACAGTACATTTGTCTTGGTTGGGGCTTTTCAAGATGCTTCACGTTATCAGACAGGTACAAGTAACAAGTGGGGACGGGGGAGGAAAATGTTAAAATAGCTCTCTCAAGTTTTTTCTACCTATCATGACCACATATCCAAGGCCAGAAGATCTACTTCATATTGACTAAAGCAACATCCACCGCAGCTCTAAGACAGAAAACTGCTGACTACAGTCATTTATTATTCGCCTTAATGGTCGCCACATGGCAAGAATCAATACGCAAAGCATAAACATGCCCATGACTTAAAATGAAAATCATATTAATGTGAGTCTAAAATTTATATACTGCAAACTTTCTGTAGCAGCTAGTAGTGCTACGTAGCTAAGGCTAGCTTGTGAACGGAAAGCTTCCTCTTTGAATCAGTCAGTTTGACTGTGTTTACAGGCTCTGATTTCCTGCTAACTGACTGCTCAGATGTGTGTCTATGCGTGTGTGCTTGTAAATCAATAATTATGGTAAGGTGTTAGACAGCTTGCAGTGTATGCACACATTAATCTGAAAGTATGAAGTTGTTTCTATGAAACTGCTAATGTAGGCACATGTATGTGTGAACCACAGCTTTCATGTATTAAAAAAAAAATGTGAGTGTGAGTTGAAGCTCATCATGCTTGTGCTATCCTTTTTCTGCCACATTGCCATGGTGACAGTGCCCTCCCGGGGTAATGGGGACGAGTGCGCCAGAGCTATTTATTCTCTCGTTCTCCCTCTTTCCTTCCATCGTTCTTTCCATCCACCCATGGCCCTCTCTTTCTCTCTCTCTCTTTCTCTCCCTCTCTTCATTTTCTGCCACCTCTCTCCATCTTCCTTTGCCCTCTTCCTCCTGCAGCCTCACCGTCTTTCCATCTCCCTCCTTTCTTCCTTCCTCGGCTCTTTCTTCCTCTCTGTGATTGGCTTAACACTCTCCTCCTCAAAATGAGATAGTGCTTAATGAGACAGAGGGTGAGGAAGAAGAGGAGGAGGGGGGGTGACAAAGAGCAAGTGTTTTTCTTTTTTCATATAAAAAAAAGAGGGAAGGGAAAATTTCTGGAGGAGGAGATTAATGCAAATTTGTGTTTCTTGTTTGGTGTAAAAAGAGAACATGGATGCACACCTTGTTCTTGTGTATTTTTACATTTGGATATTTAGCCTTTTTCTGTCTTATTGCAGGACTTTTGATTCTGAACGTCTGAGTGGGAAGAGTGAAGTAAGTTTTTCTTTACTTCCTCTAAAAGTCATTCAGAATATCAGATATTTATTCATCAACACTCTCAGGGTTTTTAGCTCAGACCATTCGCAGGTCCTGAATTGGTCACAAATGTTGACACGCTAACTTTTTTTCATGGCTTTTTATGTCAAAGCCACAAAAATGTTATGTATTTTTTAAGAGCTTAAGTGGTAGACAAACATAAAGTAGTTTGTAATTGTGAAGTTGAGTGAAAATTAAGGACTTTTTACAAATTAAAATTGGACTGCACATTTTGTATTTCCAACCCCTTTGCTATGAAACCACTAAATAAAATCCATTGCACCCATGAGAGTCCACTTGTGTGTAGTTTAATCCCAGTATGGATGCAGCTGGTCTTTGTTGACCTCTGAGGTTTGTTAGAGAACATAAATGTACAAAGATGAAATAGTTAAGCTATAAAACAACATCTCAATCTGGGAAAATCACACAGAGATCTGTTCAATTCTTATTTAAAAAAAAAAAAAAAATCAAATTTGGTGAATTTGAAACAAAAGTACCGACACGTACCTATATGTGCCGTCAGTGGACACATGAAGCAACCTGTCCAATGGGGTGCAGGGACTTGACCACCATGAAAAAACAATCAACTCAAAACAAAGATTCATTTTAGGTGCATATTATTATAAAAGTCTTGGGATTAATAAAAGAACAAAATTATTATCTCTCTCTCTGAACGGTTGTCATGACGATCTAGAAACATCAGGGCTTCCAGCCACCCTGGGCCACACACAATACAAGGTAAATAAAAATTCAAAAGGGCACCTTTTTTCACCAGAGGAAAAACGTGCAGGTGCTCTAGCACCACCTAGTGTCTGTCTGTGCACATCTCTGTCAAAAAAAAAAAAAAAGATAGTTGAAACATTTTTGACATATTTTAAACAATAAAAAGGCCTCGCATCCTTTAATCTCACCAACTCTCTCTCTCTCTCTTTCACATGAACAAACTCCAGCATTTAACCAGGGAGGGACAAATGAGACGGTGATGGAGGAAAAATTAGACGGGAGATGGAGACGGTAGGAGGTTAAGGTGGAGCGGAAGAAAGAGTAATAAGCGAGGGAGGGAGAGGGGGAGGAGAGGGTGGGAGCGGAGATAAATGGCTGAGGAGACGGTGAGATGAGTGAAGTCAGAGCGCAACACTGTGTGACACACTGCAGACGGGAAGACTAACGGAGCGAGAGGAGCGGAGGGGTGAGGAGGGGTGAGGAAGAGGAGGCACGTCAGACCCCCCCTCACCCCCTCCCTCGCTCTATTTTCTCCCCCTGCCTCCCCCGCTGTGTAGCAGACCTTTGCTGGATGGTAACAAGTAACTCGGACGGCTGCAGGACACACATACATTCTCTCTCTCTCTCTCTCTCTCTCTCTCTCTCTCTCTCACACACACACACACACACACACACACACAAACACCCACACACACACACACACACACACACACACACACACACACACACACACACACACACGCATAAAAGACAGATTTCCTGAAGATTATGTCATGCATGCACCTCTATGTGTGTTGAATAACATTCTCTACATATTTTAAAGGTAAAAGAAAAAAAGGTTGTTCTCTGAAATCAGCCTTGGGTCACTTTGACAGTTCTCTCTCTCTCTCTCTCTCTCTCTCTCTCTCTCTCTCTCTCTCTCTCTCTCTCTCTCTCTCTCTCTCCTCCCACCTGAGCTGTAATTTGCAGGGCTGATGAGGGTGAGGGCAGAGCAGAGGCAGGAGCAAAATTCGCCAGACACACTAACACACACACACACTCTCTCTCTCTCTCTCTCTCTCAGACAGGCGGCTGTGCAGCTGCGCCGTTTACAGCTACAAACTGTGGGAGAATCTGATCCTTTTGTGCGAGTGTCTGTTTGCTCTTTCCTAACCTCGTCTTTCCCCCTCTTTTCGCTCTCTCTCTCTCTCTCTCTCTCTCTCTCTCGCCCTATCGCTCTCTCTCTCTCTTTCTCTCCACGTCCCCTCCTCTCTCCGTGCTCCCTGTTGGTGTATCGGTGTGTGTTTGTGTGTGTGAAACGTGGGGATAACAGACGCTTATGTGAGCAGCCTCAGTGGCTGGCTGGCTGGCGAGAGAGAGGGAAGGAGAGGAAAGGGATAACAGAAGCCACCGCCATCATTCTGATCGGATTCACACCAGACATGTGAGAAGATGTCCGTGGGCGGCTGCGCGTGTCCCGGTGAGTACACCGCCGCTGACTTTAACCGCTTGGTTGTTGTTGTTGTTGTGGTTTTGGTCAGCGAGTGAAGCTGGGAAGAAAGAAAAAAGAACAAAAAAAAAAAAGAACAAAAAATGAGGAAAAAGGATGCCCCTTCGGGGGGCCCTGAGGTCCTGCTTGCAAAGACTCATGGGAGGTTGACCTCTCTTAAAAAGTAGAATCGATGGAGGTGCAACATGTTGTCTAGCTTCAGAGTGTGAAAATGAAAGGAGATGGAGATCTTTGTTGGCCTGCCCACATCTGAGCGTGAAGTTGCTGCTGTTGCTATGGAGCCACAAATGCAACTTCTTCCTCCACTTGTTTGCGTTTCTTTGGCAGGTAAAAAGTTGGCACTCCTCCTCCGGTTTGTGGCAGAGGAGAAAGATCAGAGTGTGACATTTGCAGGGCAAAGCTCAGTGGCACGGATCAGAGGCGTGCATGATTGATTGTTGGACCTTTCCCTCCCCACCGCCACCACCACTAAGGAGCTATTAATGAATGTTTCATGTCTCACGACTCACATGGGAGTTTGTCATTTAGGATCCAGAAAGAGGCTGATGAGCAGGAAGAGATCGGAAAAGCAGATCGGATTAGAGAAAGTGTCTGACATGAGAAGCTCTGATGCATTTGTTTGTCCGTCATCGTTACCAGCTTTAGCATCTGTAACGATGATGGATTTACTGTGACTTTAAAATGCGTTGACACAACTTTGGTTTCCCACATTTTGTCCTTTTACAGCCAAACGCTTCAATGCATTTCACTAGTACTTCATGTGACGGACCGGCAGAAAGTACAGCATAACTGAAAAGTGAAAGGAAAATGATGTTTTACCAATAAAAACGTCGAGGTCAGTTATTTTCAGAGCCACGTTTAACTTTGTTTGCAGTCTGAAAATGGAGTTTCAGACTGTAAATGAAACTTCATTTGCTGGTTTTTACTTATTTAGTTTTGCATAATTGGTCAGTATCAGAGGAGCATCAAAGAATATACATTTTCCAACTGTCCCACAAATTTTAAATTGGATTTAATTTTGGACTCTGATCCAAAACCCACGTGTCTGCAGCGCTGCTTCTTCCTGCTGGAATTTGAACATCCACCTCAGTCTAAAGACTGTTATTTTTATTTCTTTCTTTGACTGTCTTTGTTTTAGCTCTGCCCATTTTCTCATCCAATTAAATCATCCTCCCTGTCCCACAGCATGATTATGCTACAATAATATTTAATATTTTACCGATATTTTAGTTTTCTGTCATTCATGGTTTTATCTGACCAGAACTTGTGGCAAACTTTAAACAGGATGGTTTTTTTTTCTACTATGCTGTTCTTGACACTTTCCATAAAGTCCAGATTTGTGGAATGCGCATCTAAAGGTTTCTCTGTCACCAGATTTCACTACCTGAGCTGTGGCTCTTTGCAGCTCCCCCAGAGTTGCAGTAGGCCTCTCTTTGATTAATTCACTCCTTGCCCAGCCAGTCACTTTAGGTGGGCATCCATTTTTTGGTTGGTTGGCCGTTGTGTCACTTTCTTCTCCTGAGCTCTAAGAGACGTTTAAAGTTTGGGGTATCGATTTAGAGCCTAACCCTGCTTCAAACCTCTCCACAACTTTCTCCCTGATTTACAAACACTGATATTTATACTGGATTTTATTTAGGGAAACCAGAGCAAATTCACAACTATGCACTCCTTTGTCACAGAAACTCCCAATAAAACACCATTCAGTTTGTGTTTGTGCTATAAAAAGACATTTAAAAGTTACATTTGTATGAATACAGTGTAATTCTTGCTGCATTTCCACAGACCGTATAATTGCGCAAATTGGAATTAAGAAAATAAATTCTCTTAATGGAAACGGGTCAATTTAGAAAAAAAACAACAACATTTTTTGATAGCTTTTGAATATGGAAATTTGTGTATTTTGCAAAACTGCAATGGAAACATTTTTTCACTTCACACGAGTCATGTGACGAACAGCCAGATGTTACTACTGCCGGAAAAGACGAAGAAGACGACAGGAGGTGGTAGGAGGATGACGGCGCTGTGTGTTTTTAAATGCTTTAAGTCATTCGCATGTGATTTTGATTGCATTTCTTTTTAAACGGAAACACCACAATTGCAAAATTGTGTTTCCTCAACGTCAGCAAGATATAAAAAAAAAGTTTTGTGCACATTTGTTATGGAAATGCAGCTACCGTTTACCGTCCACTTTAAATTTCTTAAAGCACAAAGTATTATACATGTTACAGTTACTCCTATCGGTACTTGCTGCCTGGGTTCTCTGCCTTCTTGTGAACCATTCGTTGGTTCTTCTATGTTCCCAAATTACAAGAGGATTAATCTGTAGTCCAGCCAGTGCTGCCACAGGGAGCTGAGAGGAACCTATCCATCACATCTCACCAAACTGATAGAGGAATGACTTCCGAGGAGCAAAAGTTGTGTTTGGGTGACAGCAAACAGATGATCCTTCTCATTGCATTAACTTTAATCAGTCTGAGGAGAACAGAAACAAGAAGAATTGAGGTCTAGAAATAAACCCCACCGCTGCTGGGCCGGAGGCGGTCTATTATTAAGTGTTACAGCGATTTATGTAGCACCCCTGATAGGAGGTGCAGGATGTTGAAATATAATCCTGACACTGAAAATCTATTCATAATCATGACAGATGTGCCTTCATTTCTACAGTACGGTGTAATATTTAGCAGCAGGAGGGGAGAAAGTAAAGCACGGTGGAAGTTGTGTGGAGGTGGCCTCGTCTCTTCCCCCCCCTCCATGCAGGACCACAGCAGCCGCAGCGGTCAAACCTCAAACAGCCGGGCTTGTGGATGAGGGAATTTACCCGACCGCTCATCTGGGATCACGTTTCCCGACTTTAAAAAAGACGTAACCCTAAACCGGTTCCATGTTCTTGAGGTTCTGGAAACTCTTTAGCTGGCGGATTATTTCAAAATGGAAAGTTAAGAGGGAGCAAAGCTGAGAAGCAGTGCCAGATTCCTCTTCTGGGAGACTGATGTTAAAGGCTGGGCGATGCAGGGAAGTGTCGACGCTGCGATCAAATCAGACAAGGATGCATTCTTCAGAGATACACACACACACACACACACACACAGCTGCATGGAGGGGGGGAACGTATACCTTGCATCAGAGTAAGCTGCATGCACACAGCAGCCTTCGTGCAGACGTGTGTTTCCAATCTGTGTGCAGCGCCCCGTGCTACGAAGGCAAACGCTGCCACCTCAGCCGTTAAACGAGCCTGCGCAGCAGAGGCAGGAGCGTTTGTTTAGAACCGAGCCTCCTCGGCTATCTTGCGGTCGGATTGCATACTTAATCAACATGGTCATGGAAATTTCCAAAAAAAGACGTATGACTGCACTAATTCTCGCACTCCGATTGTTCGGTCTGGTGTTCCCTCTTTGTTTTGTTGCTTCAGCTTCTCTGCTTTTGCTTTTTCACCAGGCTTGTGGTTTAATTTCAGAAAGAAAAGGAGTTTTTTTTTTTTTAACTCGCAAATACAAGAACTTTAGTTTGGAAGACAAAAGTAGGGTTTTCATTTCAGGAGTGACATGCTGGGAAACAAGGTGTTTGGATTTATAAAAAAAGAAAACCTCACCTGCACTCACTCACACACACCGAGGTAACTGAAAACCAATGTAAACACGACCTCCAAATACGGAACAATCATCTCCATTCATTCATGTCAACTCCAGATGAACCCCCGGCTTGACCCAACGGAGGCGCTGGTTTAATTTGCACATTTACAGCCACGTCAGTGCTCCCTCTCTGCTTTTATAACACCGAAAATAAATCAAAGAACTTATGGAGCTGCTTCTACATTCAGTCACTCTACAACTGCAAACTTCAAAGTATTTTATAGGGACAGATGTGGTAGAGCAACACACTTCAGATTTGGTATGCGAAAGAAAATGCACATGTAACATGAAACTCTAAAAGGAGTGCCATACGTTTGATTCAGCACTTTGTAGGACCACTTCTTGTTGAGTTTCCAGCTTGAAGTGTTTTGTGGTTTGTCTCTACCTGCTTTGCACATGTAGAGACTGAAGCTGTTGCCCATTTTTCTTGGACTTTCTTTGACTTCCAACGCATGAATATGTTTCGATCTAAACCGTCCCATTACAACTCTGACTGTAAGCTTAGGGTCGTTATCCTGCTGGAAGTTGAACTTTTACATCAGTCTCGACTTCGATTGGGTTCTCTTCCTGGATCGCACTCAAATTAGCTTCATCCATCAACTATTCCACCTGAAGAAAAGCGTCCCCACAGTACTGCCACCACCATGTTTTGTGTGTGCAGCGTTGAGGCTCTCCCAAACTTCATGCAAAGCCGAGCAGTCGATGTTCGTATTCACACACCTTCCATAAACGGCGCAGGCCAGCTGGGTGACACCCCTCCTGCTTCAGTATACGTCACGCCCCTATAGCATGTAGGGAAACGGTCAAGGACAGAGCGCCACACCTTCCTGCAAACAGCCTCTTCCAGGGACAATGACTTGGCAATAACCATTAAGGAATTTTTAGACTCTTGACAATCTTTGTAGGCGTTTTGTGAAGACTTGCACGAATGTTCGTAATTCCCCATTGCATTGGATAAGAACTATTTGTGTCTCCTGCAGAATCAGATAGGGGAGAAATTGGAAACAGACTAGTTGAAGTGAAAAATATTAATTTCTGTCCGAGTGCATTTCTGCATAAATCACGTCCGCAAACTTCTGACCAATCACACAACACTTCACAAAGAGTTTTTTGCAAAATAGTTTGACCCGGACCTGTTGTCGAGATGGAGGATGCTTCCCTGCAAACAAAATGACACAATTTTCATCACGCGTCTCCGTCTATGAGAGTCGATTTTGATGCTTCAGAAATCAGCTCTCATATGGGAGAGCCATTACTTTTCTGCTCCACAATATGTGTCTCGTTCGTCGGCCAAAGAGTTCAGTTACGGTCTCGTCTGGCTACAGTGCGTTACCCACATCACAACAAACTACAAACAGAACTTTGTTCAATTATGTCTTTCTTCTTCTATAAAAGCAATTTTTTTTGGACAATAGACCAAAAAAAAAAAAATTATTGGTTTATTTTTGTCAAGAAATTCTTCCACCTGAGTTGTGGATCCCTGGGCCACTGCCTGGTCTGTCAGATGAGGTGGACGGCCTCGTCCTGGTAGGTCTGCAGTTGTAAACCAACCCAACTTTAAACTTGTCCGCAACTTTCTCCATGACCTGTCTGCTGTGTTTCTTGGTCTATGTGGTGATGTTTGTTCATTAACAAACCTCCCAGGCCTTCACAGAACAGATAGTTTAAAGGTTCGTTCACACCCTGTTTAGTCAGCGTTAAACAAATGCATAATCTGATTCTGATGCGAATGAGAACAGTGAACTCTGGCACAGTTTGAATGCATAAGTGAGTCTGAAGACGTTCCAAAAACCGGAAGCGAATCACGGCGTAAGGCATTCTGGGTCAGTAGAACCAAAACAAACATGCTAGCCCAGCGCTAGCAGGAGGAATGTCTCGTGGTCTTTTAACCAACAACAAAAGAGAAATGCTACAAGAGCTAAATTCTGATGTGACTCTAATTTTATTCACATTTTCTGAAGAAAGACATTGCACTCATGTCCTCTTCAGAGGTTTTCGTGTCGTTTCAGTCGTTCATGGTGCAGAGCCACCACAGGTGAGGGTGTGAACGGATTCTTAAAAGGGTTTGGATCATTTGACACTGTGCAGTGTACTAGTTACCCTGGAATCCATGTAGTGGTGTCAGAATAAGCTGGTCCAGATACAAAAGTGCACCCCACTTTTCAGATCTTTATTTGGAAAACGGGGTCAAATCATGCATCTCTAACAATTGTACTCTATGTTGTGTAGGTCTATTACACCATAAAATCCCAATAAAGTCCACTGACGTTTGTGGTTTAATGTGGCAAAATGTGGAAAAAAATTAATAGACATAACGGCTTTTACTGGGCACTACTGGAGAAGAGAAGAATATGACAAGGAACAATGCATACAAAATGATAAAACCCGTCTTGAGTCGCTCTTGTTCCTCCTCTTGTTTACATTCCTGAGCGGTGTTCGACACAGAAGGATCCTCCCCCTTCTTGTGTGGGCTCAGAGGGGTTTGTGTGTGTGTGTGTGTGTGTGTGTGTGTGTATGCACACGCAGCATGTGCCCCAACATGTGGGTGATATAAACAGAGGCGAGAGTGTGGGAATAACTCCAGTGAATAGTGTGATTGTACAGTCAAGTCCACGTTGCTGCAGATGTTTCGTCAATCTGACTCTTGGTTGACCTTCTAGGACCCTCCTCCCTCCACCCCCGGCCCCCCAGACCTTTCCAGCACGGCCCACCTTGTCCTCTGCAGTGTGCGTCCACCTCCATCTTTCCTTCCACTCGCTCCCTCTTTCTTACTCCTTTGACATCTCCTGATTGCTAGCGTATGTTGGCTGGATGGACTGACTGGCTGGCTGGATGGGGGAGGAGGGAAGAGGCTGTGTGTGCCCTCTCATGCAGAGAGTCACATGGTGTCCCTGATTGGAGGAAAATGAGTAAAGACTGCAGCTCTGGCTGAAATGGCAACAGACAAAAACGCACAAAGGCTGAGCTGTTTAAAAACGGTTGCACAACAAGAGAGCCTGAAGAGGAGGAGGAGGGTGTGACAGAGGGGAGGAGAGCAGGAGAGAGCAGACACCGAGGAAAAGATGTGGATTAAGAGAGGAAGAGGAGGGGAGAGGAGAGGGGGAGGAAAGGTGACGGAGGAGGGAGAGAAAGGCAGCGAGCGGAAGAGACAAGTGGGAGATGAGCACTGTAGGAGCGCGGGAGGAGTGGGTGAGACGGGGAGTGAGGAAGAGATCAGACTGTGTTTCTATGTTTTCTGCAAGGCTGAGCGCTGACGTGATTGGCTGAAGGAGGGTGGGGGTGGGTAGGGGGTGGTGTAAAGTTGCGGAGGGGGAGAGAGAGCAGACCTGACTCTGAGATCAGAGACAGACAAAATGGCTCCCAGAGAACAGAGAAGGCAGCATCAGGGCACTGTCATCTCCACTCACACAGCTGTCAGCTGACGCCGCGCTCACATCTGGCACACCGACACAGGAAAGAGGCTGAGATGATGGGGAATAATCCTGATCGCCGGCTTCCTGCAGCACTTTTTCTGTTTTATTATTGTTAGCATTCATTATCACAGAGATAAAAAAAACACACACACACACACACTTTAATGCCACGCCGCCTCACAGCTGACCTTTGTTCTAATTTAACCCCTCCGCCCTCCCCTTGGTGGTGCGGCCTGTTGTAACATGTGACGCACTCGAAGCTGAAGTTCCCCCTGCTGCAGAGCCTCTGTGTTCGCCTGCCAAAGAAAACCCTGGACAGGGAATTCACCCAGTGGGAGCGGGGAAATAATATACCGTGGGGCAGGATGAAAATGACAACACGCCGACTCTCTGCGGCCACAAGAGGGCGCTGTTGTCAAAGGACAACATGAGGTTGGAGGTCAGCTGGAGTTTTTCCTTCTGAGGATGTGCCGTCAGCGACGATGAGCCTCTTTTTTATTTCTGTTTAAATTGAGTTGCTTTATTAGGCCGTGCACAAATCCACAATCCCAGCATTTGTAATTTTTATGGCTGCAGCTAACAATTATTTTAATAGGTGATTATTCTATCAAATTTTCTGACGATTAATCGGAGAAACAATTGGCACATTCTACAGATTTTAATACAATATTAGAAACACATCAAAAGATGCAAATAAACAAATAATTCAATCAATTTTTTTTTAATAAGAAAATTACTATTTCATGGCCTGAAATGCAAAAACATATTATAGCTTTAGTGAGCTTGAACCGGGTGAAGATAAAACAGCCAGTCACCATTTTTTGAGTCTGTTCACTCGATTAATGGATTACAAAATTAGTTGACTATTATTTCAATAATACATTCATCTTCACAGTTGATCAGAGTAATCATTTCAGGCCTTATAATTTTAAAAACAAAATATGCAATATGAACAGGATGGAAAATGGCCTACCCCAAGTTTCTCCGCTGTCCAAAAATATGCATCTAAGGATAATTGGTTTATCTAAATAGATTCTTCTAGCATTTTATTGGCATCTATTGGGACTTACGGTGATCACTAATGCTGTTGGAGCAGCATTAAAACCATATACAGAGTTTACATTAGATGGAAAAAGTTTTTCAATTCAAAGCTCTAAACTTTAAACTCACATGTTTGAACTTTGATAACAACACAGTTATCCACTGTCTTGAAAAGTTTGGATTAAGTCCTGGCTGAAGACTAAACTGAACATGGAAAAACAAAATTTGGGGGTTTCATTTAAGTAACGAAAAGTGTGATTATTATATTTATAATTTTGTTTTATTTCTTTAAAAAAGGACAGAAAAAAATCATCTCAACTTTTGCTGACCTCTGAACTCTCGTGTTTAAACTGGGGTTCTCTAACTCTGTTAAATTTAGATTGGCAGCAAAGTCTCTTTTTATGTGTTTAAAAACAACAAAAGAAAAGGTGCTCCAAGGCATTTGTGTATAATATAGAGTATTCTAATCCAATTTAAAATTTCTATATCTTTACCACATTGGTCAAATGACCTCTTCACTGTGTTGGTTGTTTTCACGAACATCCAAACTGTAAACCTGAACTATGTCAACGTTTTGTTCTCAAATATTCAAATTGTTATAAATTTGAATATATACAACAAAAAAATCTGAAATTTTAAGCTGGGAAAGGATTTGAATTTGAAATTTGTAAAAACGTTTTAAATATATGAGACTAACATGAAAAAAAAAATCCATGGATAAACAACATTTGTAGCGTGATTCTGAACGTCATACTAAAATAAATCCTTGATTTTTAACGGGTTTTTAAAGCTTTAGGTTTGATGTGCTATGTTCTCAAAGTTGCTGAAGTTTAGCAACCAGAATAAATTACCAGTTTTCTTTACATCCTGATGCGTTTGTTTTTTTTAAACATTTTTCCTTTTTTTTGCCTTTGGGTTTTTTGAATAAATATAATTACACAGCTCACTCAGGCTCATTATGGAGTAAAGAGAGTCGACTTATTGGTTCAGTGCATTAACGCTAATGGAACAGAGCAGCCAGACATTAACAGGAGCAAAACCACAGAAACAACAGCACTGCAAAAATATCTGTACATTAGCCTATAATATATTTCAGCCACTTATTCAAGCACACCAGATTTGACCTTTTGCTGACTTTAACTGTTCCCACCATGACCTTTGAAAACGATCTTGTTGAACTTTTAGATTTAGTCACAGCAACGTTTCATCCAATGGCATCCAAAGCCTTCAAAATATCAGTATTTTTATAAATCTTAAGTATCTAAAGCATCTCAAAGTTTCTTTCTACATTTTCAAAGAATTATTACTTTCAAAATTACATCACAGACTCAGACTCGAGCTTGAAAGATGTTATTGAAATGCTAATACATTTCAATTTTCTCATTGCCTACAAACCACAACATGGCTTCTCTCTGATTGGTTGATCAAGTTCTCGTGACGACTCCTTCCCCAGACGGTGCCGAGGTGAGCTGCGGTCTAATCGCCCTTTTGTGATACGGTTATTTATTTTTTTTGCTTCAAACGCTTTCTCACTTTTGTCTAATTTTTGAGTGAAGTTCAGAGTTTTGATTTTCCTCCTCTATTTTCTTTGAGAGCGTTCTTTCTTTATGTTCAGCTCTGCTCCTGATTCATAGTGAGGAAATCATCAAGCCAGATGATGAACCAGAACCGCGGGTGCTTTGGGGTGATGTTGGTGAACTCATTGGCCCAGTGTGGCTTTCCATAGAGGTAGATGATGAGAAAGTTGGACATGTCTTTATCTGCCTTCTGACGCTCCAAAGACTGCAGGAAGACCGCAGACCGATTGAAACCCAGAGTCACGATCAGTAGAAGTTGCTCTGCAACAGAACTTTCTAATCAGACAAAGTTCTGACCTGCTTTTAGAGCAAATCCTGAAGAGATTTTACCATCAGCCGAGCTGAAACACTGTGAGACCGATTCCGGACGAGTTGATGAAAAAGTGGCGTTTGATAACAACATTTTTGTTTCCTCTGCTCAATGGTTTCTGAACTCAGAGTTATGAGCCAAGAAATCTCTTTCCTTAAACACCTGAAGCTTGTAACGCTTGGATAAAAGTTAAGCGTTTAATTATTTTGGACAATGATTTTCTGACATCTAAAATTCCCCGTTTCCTCTCCTGTCTGTGCTCTTGAGGTTTTGTTTGTTTTGTGTTTCTTTACTTAATTTAACTATTATGAAAAAGATCTTAGTATAACTATTCATTTATTGCATGTTTACATTGGTAAATGGTTAAAAAAAACCTCAGAAATATTCAGAATTTATTTTACCTCATGCAGTAAAAATAAATCAAATGGAGAGTAAAGTAATAAATACAAAAACTCATCAAGATGTTGCTACGACAATTTCATTTGCTTTGAATTTTGATAGAATGTTTCTAATATTACGCTAATGTTACATAAATGAATTAAGAAATCTGCAAGCCCAAAGTGAGTACCACGTTTCACAGTCTGATCACAGTTTGATTGCTTTCACCCTGAAAGTGTTTACTCTACTCATCAGCGACGAATTCCACACGAGTGCTTTTGTCTCTGCATCTTATTTAGTAAAAGTGAAGAACTTAAGCCGCCGAATGTTTAACTTCTGACACCCGCTGGCCAGCAAAAGAAGATTACCAGGGAAGATATCTCTCGTGCGGAGCAGCGGGATAATCTGAGAACTTGAGGGGAGAAACGTCCTGTTTGACCACCAGCAGCTCGTTTTTCCATTTCTGTCTCTGGGAGGAAGAAACGGAAAAAACAGCAGTTAGCAGAAGTGGGCTCGGATCAGATTAATCAGGACGGTCTCCTGCAGTCAGAAACGACACGAGGCTGTCCTCGGATCCCAGCTGAGGGGAGGGCGACGGGGACGGTTGTTATCAGAAGTTGGGCAGATGCATGTGGCGCTCAGTTTCCTGTTGACGAGCAAGTGGAAGTGGCAAGCTGCACACATTTGCACATGTGCACGTGGCTGCACGCGCGCGCGCGCGCACCAACACCCAGTGGCACACGCACACATAGACGCTGCAGGCACCCCCCGCTCCCCCCTTGATGTGCCCCTGAGCCTGACAGTCTGGACATGGGAGTTATCAGAGAGTGGGAGAGGCATGAAAACACAGCGTCTGAGTCAGATCTGGGTATAGCTGTGAAAGTGCATTTGTAGGTGACAAAATGGCGATGTCAGAGCAGCTCGAGTCCGAAGGAGGTAAGGGTTTTGTTTGTTTGTTTGTTTTTTTTTCCTTCCTTCCTTATTCTAGTCCTTCTCGTTCCTGATTTGGAAGCAAAAAACACCTGAAACACATCAGATGGATTTAACTTTAGTTTGTCTTATCAACTAGAGCAGTAGAGGGAAAAAAAAGTTCAGCCCATTCCAGCACGGTTATTTGATTATTCCTGGTTATTCAGCACCAACTTGTGCCAGCTTTAATCACTTCACAGACATGGATTTATGGCTTTAGGTGTGACTGTGCAGCTAGAAGTGTAGCTGGTGAAATGAAGGTTAGGCGTCAGCGTGTGTGTGTGTGCGTGCCTCGCTGCTTGGGGTGCTGGCTGAAGATAAGGCCGACCCTTTGCCTGAGAGCGAAAGAGACGGTGTGTGTAAGCCCTTCAAGCCTTATCCCGGCACACCTCCCACCCCCACCTCCTCTCCATCACTCCGCTGCACACACGTCCACACACACACACACACACACACACACGCAGCGGGGATTAACCCCGTCATGTACCATTTCAATGGGGAAGCTTTTGGAGACACACACACTCACACACAGACTCACACAGGATTAACTCTTGTGTGTCCATTTCCATGGGTTTCTTAGCCGCTCTCCGGTTGTGTCGGTGTGGACTGCTCGAGTTTCCATGGTGACAGGGGCCAGTGAATGTAAGATAGGCAAATCCACATAAGTCACCCGCAACAGACACTCCGAGCTACTATTGACTACAGCTCCCCTGGTGCTAGACTCACAAAGATGCTGCCAACAGACTGACAGGAGGCTTGTGAGCTGTGAAGCGCTCATGAAACAAGCTTACTTTGGTCAGAAGCAACAAACATAAAGTCAGTTGGAGCTTCTGCTGCTGCTGGTCGGGTGAGAGACGAGGCTTCGAGCAGATTATCCTCTGTAAATGAGTAACACCGCAACTTATATATTTGTTTCATACAGAAGAGACTGCGAAGGTAGAATTGTATACTGTGCTCAGGTCAAATATAACCTGTTTTTTAAGGTTAGGTAACGTTTGCTTGTCTCTGCTGGAACAGAAACAATTATTTCAACGCCACAAAATAAAACGTACACACACCCACACGTGTACATGTTATTTTTTAAATGTTTAATACATGGTTTGATTTTTAATTTGCACCTGATATTCTGAAGAAAAAAAAAACAAGAGACTAGGGCCCCCTTTTTCTAATATAAATGCACATGGATCAGTTTTTACCAGTTTTAACTTATCAATATCAATGTTTGCAGGTGTGCTTTAACATTAGTTTATTTGATGCTGAAAATATTTATATCCTCATTACAGAAATCACAATCATATGCTGCTAGTGTCAAAACTTTTGATCTTCACGAGGAAGGCACATGTGCACCAAAAAATGTCAAATGTTTGTGTTGCTTAAAAGGCAAACACTTTATTGTTACTCTCTTTTACTAATTAACAAGAAACATGCTAAATCTTAATGGAACATTTTTTTTTTTTTTTTTTTTTAAAAAGGGTCTCTCATAGAACTGACAAACAACTAGATACAAAATAAAGAGGGTCTGGCACAACTCCCTTATTAAAACTAAGTCATTTGGTCTCCAAAGTGTTGAGGATAAATTGTTTTCTGTTTCTAGGATTAGTGAAAATGTACTGCGTATGCTGCAAAACAGGTTTCAATGTGATTTATGTATTTATCCGCAGGCAAGGCTAGCATCTTTGCTAACGACTCCTTAAAATAAACGGAGCAAAAGCAGAACAAAAGAGAAATCTGGAGAGCAAAATTATAAAGACAAGTTAAACCAGCAGCAATAAAAACCAGCAGCAATAAAAATGCATTTTTGTTTGTTTATTCTTGAACCACATTTTTTGTTGTTGTTTTACGCAACTGTAACTCATTGCTACATTAGTCGATTACAGCAGTGGTCATCCTAGATGTGTCATCGTCTGAAAGTGATTGTTCAGCATTATTTATAACCACGCTTATTCAGTTGGACAACACAAGTGGTGAAAGCCAGACCACACAGTGACGCTCTCCACAGAGATTTAATTGCATGCTCAGTATGAGTGATTGCAGCGAATTTAACGCTTGCATTGACTGTCGCCGGTGTGAGCGACAGTCAACGCAGCATGCTCGTCCACGAGAAGTGATAGCTGCAAGTCAATGACTCAGTGCAGCCTACAGGGCTTCCTTTGGAGAAAAAAAAAACAACTTTTTAACAAATTTGAATAATAAGCTGAACTACATTGTTTGATAAGATCAATTGGAAAGGAGGCGCTTGGCTTGGAATATGTCAGATTGGAATTAATTTTCTTTTTCATTACTGCAAAAGAGCCTTGAGACGACGTGTTGTGAACTGGCACTTTATAAATAAACTGAATTTAATTGAATTAGTAAATGGATAAAAAAAATAAATAAATAAAAAATCAGATTCCAGCAGCTTCTTCTAGTAGAGGAAAATCGTTTGGTCAGTAAAAGCAATGAGATCTTTTCAAACATGAAATTAATCATCATCAGTTTTCTGTTTTAAACCATGCCTCCCAAAGAGTTTTTATAATCTTTTAAAGTTGTTGTCTTTTGCTTAAGTTTTATTTTTAGTCTGGTCTCCATACCTAAGTATTTTCTTTATTAAGCCACCCAGCTCTCGTCTATTAATTTATGCAAGATAGTTACGGAAGCGCAACTGATGAGCCAGTTTTATAATTTTTTCAGCACTTTTTATGCTTTTATTTTAACAACAATCTGTCTAGTTTTCTGTTTTTGTTTGCATACACGAAGAATGTCAAAGATGAACCAGGAGACAGACATTAATTGTCTATTATCTGTAGTCTGTATTATGTTGTTAAGAAAAGGAAATAAGTCGAGGTCAAAATGCCGGGGGCCAGGACTGAAACGCCATCGGAGTTCCTAGTCATGTTATGTTATTTTATGTTATGTCGACGGACGTCAGAAAGGAAAAAAGCTCCTTCAAAAATGTGACACCTGACCTGGAAACTGATGCATCAATTATTTGTCAGGACCTCATCAGAAAGGGTCTCAGGAGGATGGTGACCTAATTATGCAACAATTAGATGTAAAACCTTTAGCAACCCTGTCATATGGGCTGAAGAACACGAGTCTGATTCAAATTATTGTTAATGTGTATAAAATAGTGAGCAGTGTGTAAAACATGGTGGAGGATGTGTCGTGGTGTAAGGACGACTTGTTTTGATAGAAAATAAATGCAGAAAGAAATGTTTGATTATGTATCCTGCGTATTGAAACAGCTTAGTGATCCAAGACATTTTATAAAGGAATCAAAGAATTCAAACAAACATTTCTTTTAAGTTCTACTTCAGAAAATCTAAGAGAAAAGTTCCCTCAAGCCAGAAATTTCTCACCAACTCCAGCTTTAAAATCCCATACAAACAGCTTCATTAAAAGGCTGTTTATTTATACCACTAGTAGCTTGTATTTTAATGAATACGTTGTCAGTCTTAAAGCTATACAACCTATAATCGTGTAGATGAAGGGGCCAAAGGCTCATACAACAATTAGCAAATTCCCATGTGTTCACAGATTTTCAGCAGGAACATGGTTGGTGTTATTCCTAGATCTAACTCCCAACTTATAAGGTAAATTAAACTGAATATCTTAAGCTGGAGCTAAACATTTTTGAAGCAGTGTGGATCTAACCTGGCCATTGCCTTTTTATGCAATTACGCTTGATTTTCATTTCCCTGGTAGAATTTCAAGCGGGCCGATCAGCGAACAAAAGGTGAAGTTGTGAACGATAATGTTGATTTTCTTTAGAATTGAATTGTGCCTGTGGTTTTAGCAATGGCAACGGAGGAAGTAGTGAACGAAGCCATTCAGTCCTTGATGACCATGTTTCTAAATATTGAATTAACTTTAACAGACGTCCCAGTGACAGACAGTTGTTTACAGCTCAGGTTTCGTAGCAGCTTTCATTACGCTTTACATGCGTCACTTTAGTAATCGGGTAAAATTTAAAACTTCAACAGACTCCACACCTCCAGCAAAAAAATCGTTGATCACCAGCCAAGCGACCAGACCCTCTAAATGAAGTAAAGAGTAGAACAAGGGGCTGGTTTTTACCAGGCTAGTGTAGATAACACCGACAGGAAAAATAGACCCAAAACAAAAGAAATTATTCAGGGTTCTCCTTCAGAAAAAAGCCATCAGTGTAAAAAAACAAAACAAAAAACAAAACATTATTAAAATTACTTTTTTGAAAAATTATTTTTCAAGGCTATCTGCTAATAGTATAACCAAAGCAGGACCTGTGTCGGCACAAAGTTGAGCTTGTTTTCGATGTGGCTTCCCTTCATCACTGGTCCTGTTTGGAGCATCCACTGGCAGGATCTTAAGTCATGGAAAGTGTGTGGTTTGCAAACTTCAGGTTCTCATCTTTGCTTATTGCAGATGTTTTGGTTCTGATGGCTTCCTCAGGCCATGTGTCCTTCAGTTTTTAATGTATAGGCGTCTTAGCTAACAGAGCAGAGCCTGGAATGAGAGTCGGTTCCTCTAAACCGGAGTCCGTGGTTCTTCACTGGCAAAAAAAATTGTGGGCTGCTTCATCCTGCCTCAAGTATCTCGGCGATTTGTTCACGAGCGACATATGATGGAGCTGGGAATGGATAGATGGACCGAGACCTCGTCTGTTGTAACACTGCAGCGCTCTGTTCTGTAGCGGTGAAGAGAGAGCTAAGGCAAAGGGCAAAGCTGTTGAATTACCAGCCCTAAAATGGTTCATGACCGAAAGACTGAGAAGCAGCAGGGACGAGCTAACTCTGTGGCATGGCAGGGCTCAGCCTTAAGAGATCTACCTTTCATTTCTGTACCATTCACAGATCATCCTGTACTCAACAACTGGTAGCAGACAGCAGAAGTGTACTCCTACTATATAAATTACTAAATACATACATATATCTGTTACTTTGTCTACAAAACATTTTACAACTATTACACCCTCTCTCTCTTCAACCATGCATATGCTTGTAAATATGAAGGTGATTTCAGCATCAAGCCCTAAGCTCTTTCTGTCTGGTGGCAAAACTGGGAAATGTGGCTGACGGTGTTACTGTATGCACCTCTTCTTGCCCATCCAAAGAAGTCAGTAGAGGTGGTCCAGACATCTGATCAGGATGCCACCTGGAAGTTTTCTGGGTGCACCAACTTGAAGCAGACCCCAGGGCAGACCCAGAGCTCACTGTAGGGACTTTATACCAGGAAAAGCAGAGGAATTACCTAGAATGAGATGGAGAGTGTTGCTGAGGAGAGGCAATCTCACTCTTGTGAATGGATCTAGGTGAGCAGAAGACAATGGATGAACGAACGGAAGGTCTTCCAATACGCTGCGCGTTTTCTTCTATATCTCCTTTTACAAACCTGTTTGATACAGAAATGAAAGGTGGCCCAAGACATTGGTGCTGCATTGCATCTGTAAAGATTAGGGGGCACAAAAATGTCAAAAATTGTTGGCTTTAGTCTGACCCTACTTGTTCTTTTTATATTTCAATCTTGGCCATATGGGTGGGATCTCGCTGGCTGTGATCTGAATATCTGATTATAAATTGAGGCGATTTAAGCCGATTTAGAAGCCTGTGGGATTCTCCTTTTGGCTTAGCATCTTTGTGTGTGTGTGCTCATTAGTGTGTGTGTGCATGTGTGTGTGTGCATCCATGCGTGTGTGAGTGTGTCTGCAGTCTGAGCAGAAACTTGCAGAGAGAAAACTTACCCTGTTGATGGATCTGGCTTGTCCACCTTGGAGACAGTTCAGTGTACAAACTTTAAAACGCAATTAATTCAAACCGCTTCGGTCTCATACCTTCTGTGAAAGTTTAGAAGATCTTAATCTTCTTCAGACTGATCGTGTTGCTGCATCAGCAGTGCTTGCATCACACTGAATGAGCCCACTGTGTACAGCCAGGGCTCTCCGGCTGTCCCAGTTCGGCTGTTAGGAGCAAGCTGATGTGCACTAATTAGGCAAACATGAAAACCACTTTGCAGTCAACATGATCTTTGTTTCCACGCAAATTTCCAGTCAGCTGCATTAGGCCAATTCTCATCTGTGTCAGTTAGGAGGAAGAGATGGGATGCAGGGAGGAGGAAGGGGAAAAATGCTTACCAGACAACCTTTATGTGCAGTTGTGCATTAAAGGGGGAGGTGGTGGTGGTGGACAAGGAGGAGGAGAAGAAGAAGAAGAAGAGGAAGGGGAAAAAACGGGGGGAGAGGGTGGCTGACTGTGCTGGGCAGAGAAGAGAGGAGCAAATGCATTGCAGACGGAAAGGAGGAGGGCCTACAGCTATTGTTCATGTCCTCCCGTGAACAAAGGGCTCATCGGGGTCCGTATGTAAACCCACAGCAGGCTCCAGTCCACGGACAAGGCCTCATGCGGGACAAAACATAAAACTACCAACTCCCGCAATTTCGGCCTTATTCCGCTGTTGTCTCTCGTTTTGAGGAGATTTTTTTTTTATTGATTCTGTTGGGAAAGGACGTATTGTTGTGTGGGTACGTTGCGTCCAGCGGGCCTATCCGTTTTTACGCACGGAGCGTACACACGGTCTATCATCACGGATCTGTAAACATCAATTTTCTGATTGGACTTCTTCGCAGGTAAAAGGTCACTTTTCCGCCGAAAGACAGATTTTCTACTGTGAAACGCGACTCCTAATGCAATTAAATATGGTTAACGAGCACTCGCGCTGGAAATTTATCGCCATTTAATAGGAGATTTGCGGTAGAGAAGGAATATAACGTCAAGGCGTTAGCCAAAAGGCTATCTGCTAACGGCTAAACTAGCCTGCCAGTCAAAGGCCTGCGAGGCAGTGTTGTAGTTGTGAAAGGTGTCAGGATTATTTCTCTTCTATACCTGGGTGTTTAAGCGAACCTTAGATTCGGCACAAAATATATAGGTTTTATGTTTTGCTGCAGATATTCCCAGTTTTCTTGCATGTAGGTCTTGTAGCGTAGCTTAGCTGGTGGCTACGTGCTAACATAATGCGATGGCTGCCTTTCTAATTGCCTTTGTAACCAATTCTTGTAACTTTACAGTGAAATGTTTCAGCAGCGTAAAGTTGAAGCATGCATTACAGATGCATAAAGTGTAACAAAAAGAAATATAAAAGTGTATGACTTGGGTAGTTTGCTTGGTTTCTCCTAAACAGCGCTAATAGAAACCACAGTGGCCGTCTGTGACGAAACCAATCCTAGAAAAATAAAAAGTGAGGAGTGATAGTAGTTAGTCTGGTGACAGGAGATCAATGCTATTAAATCCGAACTGTTGAAGGCTTCCACGCCTCTTTGGGGATAGGGTTTAGGTTGAAGTTTGACTACATAGTTTATGTAAAACACATGAACATGTACAGCATGTATACATAAACCGTACGTAATGTGTTGTTTGCTTGTAAAAGAGAGAGGAGCATGATTCCCAGTGGAGGAAGTGGAGTCCAGCTGATGCGATTGTGACTGACTGTCATTAACCGCTAACAGGAGAGGAGAGGAGCTAATGGAGCTTTCAACAACTAATGGACACATAACCATTGATTATTTATTTATTTCTTTATCTGGCGGTGCATCCAGCCTATAGCGTGGTGTTGCAATCCAAACTGCTTGTTGTTCCTTAAAGAGCAGACAGAGCTTCAGATGAGTGAGTGTTTTATTGCTTTTCTTCCTAGCTGAAGATGGGGAAACCTGTTTTAAAGGGCCTATTTGTTTACCTTTAGGTTTCTAACTTTTCCCACAGGCTCTCTGCAGTCTACAACACGCATAGCAGGCATACTTGACTGTCATTACTCCTGCTTTAGATTCATGGGATTTTTATCTTTAATTGACAAACCTGAATGAATAGTTTAATGGAAAACTAATACACGTCCTTTTAAGCAACTCTTGAGAGTTTTACTGCTAACGTAAACTAGGAAAGAAGTGTGTTTTTTTTTTAACTTAATTTGTTGTATGTACTTGAATTTCACATTAGTATCTTATTTATTTATTTTTTTTACAATTACTTATTCTACAGATGCACCAATGTATCAGTCGGTCAGATTTCCTATAATCAGATGTGATTGGTGCTTGGCAAATCAGATGCCAGAAAAATCTGCCAGTTTTTTTTTGTTGCCCCTTTTTGTATTTTAGATGTACATTTAAACTGAGTATTGCTACCACTAGTTTGTTATTTTCAAAAGGTTTATATTGTGATTAAAAAATCCTTTTCTTGTTTTTAGGTTTTCATTTTTCTTCCAACACTATAACATGATGAAAAAACAAGAGCTGGACTGTTAAATTAAAAAGTGCATCACCTGTTGGTTGAGTTCTTGGTTTTTACGAATACCACAAAAAAAAAGAAAAAAAAAATCCTGGTCAGAACTGATTGAGGGGAAAATTGATTGATGTATGTCTGTTCAATAGTAACAAGACAGGGGGACATTAAGGAGGAGGGGCCTCACCATGGTGACGGTGGGGTCATGACACCTACGCCGCCATGCCTGGATGGTCTTTATGACGGAGCTGGGCAGTTATTGTAAAAGAAAAAAAGGATGGGAACTGTTTGTGTCTGGGAGAGACATCGGTCTGTTTTATGAGTGTTCGTGTCGAGGACGTATGGTCTGCTGGTATTTTTATATTTAGAGGTGTTTTCATGGAGATTAGATGGTGGCAAGGCGGAGGATTGGTTTATGTGCGAGGAAGGAGGATGCTCCTTCACCGTCTTTGTATCACTAAAACGGACACGTACCGGCTGCGTCGGGCTGACGTCCACCAGACGAACCCCATTAATCAACTTGTACTGAAGACATTGTTGTATCAAAGACTTGTGGAACAATTTAGCTTTTGTCTCCAAGCTTTGGGCGTTTACAGTTCCACGTATTCTCTGCCGTAGTCTGTCTAGTTCCCTTTTTATTGTCACAGATTTTTATGTTTTTCCTCTCTTGTGTGTCTCCATGTCATCCAGGCTGTTCCTCCAAGTCATTCAAGCTGTACTCCCCCAAGGAGCCCCCCAACGGTAGCACTTTCCCCCCTTTCCACCCCGGCACCATGCTGGACAGAGACGTGGGGTGAGTTTCCTGCCCCTTCTGTGCGTTTTAAACATCTAGTGCTGGTGTTTGTAGCGCTTTGTATTTACAAAGAGAGTACAACAGGGATTTAATCATGTAGCACTCGTATTTGTCTGATGTACATTAAATCTGTAGTTTCTGGTTTAGAAATGTTGTGACCTTTCTCATCATCACCATTTTTGTGTAAATGTCTGGTTTGTGTTAATATTTCTATAGAATGACGAAGAAAGCTGAGTCAGGTGTATAATTGTTTTGTTCTGGACTGTAGCTGAAGTCTTGGTGCAGCTCTGGTCATTTAGCTGGTGGGCTGATAACTCAACACCCGGAGCAACAACTGAAGTCAAACTGCAAATTAATTGGTGTTCAGAAAGTAGTCTAAATTTATTGGACTGTGGAACATAATATCTGGGGGCGGGGGGGTTTATTTAAAAAGGAAGTGATATGCTAATTTTGGAAGCTTACCTTTTTAAAAAGATAAACCAACTCCTGGTTAGACTTTTAAACATCCAGATGCAGCTTTCAAAGTATTTGTGCCGTTTGTTGTGTCTGATGATCCATCAAAAATGATTCACATCGTAATGACAGAAAAAAAGCTTCTAAACTTTAATTGTTTGGGACATTTATAACAGTTGTTATAGATGCTATAAAACTGTAGAAACTGAGTATAGAAGATATTTAGTTAAATAGTAATAAAAAAAACAGCTATTTTTTTTTTCCATTTGGTGAAACACAGGTTAAGATATTTGAGAAGTGCTGTTCGTTATATTTTCTTTGAATTCTGCTCGTATACTTTCTAAGATCAACAAGCATGTAGAAGAAGCTAAAGTTTAATGAAACAATCTTCTTGTTTTCCAGTCCCACTCCGATGTATCCGCCCTCATACATGGAGCCAGGTATAGGGTAAGGCAACACTGTTTCCTGTTCCCTTCAGCTAGTCTTAATGTAGTGTGTTAATGTGCTTTACAGTAGCTGTCAACTTCTCCCCTTTAAATTAAGATTTAGTCAGAGAAACGCTTGAATGTACAAGTGCTTCATTCTCATCCCTGCTTTCTTATTCATCTTGTGTTTCTGTGCTGTAACTCAGGAGGCACACACCATATGGTAACCAAACAGACTACAGAATATTTGAGCTCAACAAGCGGCTACAGAACTGGACAGAGGTTTGTGTCCAGCTGGATGCACAAAGGCACACCTGGAAATGGACACAAAAACAGTTGTGGTAATTCTCGTGTGCTGTGTTTTTCTTCAAATGATCCACTAGGAGTGCGACAACCTGTGGTGGGATGCTTTTACTACAGAATTCTTTGAAGATGATGCCATGTTGACCATTACTTTCTGTCTGGAAGACGGTCCCAAACGTTACAGTGAGTAACAAGCATTACTTGAGTTTTAGTCTGTGAATGAGCCCCTATTGTCGACCCTTAACGTTTTTCAGCGACAGCCTTTAGTTATCCACAATAACTACAGATTCAATTATATATTCATGATGATCTGTGCAATTATGGTCCATCATGGTACATGTCACACTGCGTGAGAGCATTAAACTCTGTTCTGCTACAATGTGGAGTGCAAAATACAGAGTTGCAAGTCTACTAATAACAGCAGACATAGGCTCAGCAGAGGATGCAACCACCGTTGTTGACGCACGTCTTATTAGAGGAGGAGGTGTTCTGGGAAATGTTCAGAGCAAAGACAATAAGATGTTTGTCACAGTAGCATTCACAATGCACATTTCTTTGCGATTTGTAAATTTTTTTCTTGATATTTTACCTCTGTCTGTTATTAGGCGTCAGCCGCTATGAGATTCTCGCAGTATGACGACGTGAATATTGCGATATCAGTATACGTATGCAAAAAAAAATTGTTACAATAAAAATGTGGCAAGTAGTTCTGATGATGTAGAATCAGCCACCTCTATAAAATTAAGAAAACACTAGCCTGATTAAAAACAAAAAACAGCCCTTTGTTCTGTGCTTTGTTCAGAACAAAGAGATCTGGACTCTTTGCTATTTGAGAAACGATTACATCTGGGAGGCTGGTGATTTGATTTTACCAAATCACCAGCATTTGGCCGTGACGCATATAATTTGCCAGCTACGCTATGAAGCTTACTGGAAATTTGCTAGGAAAACGCAGACCTGAATGCTTTTTCTTTGATTTTTTTTTTTTTTTTGTCTTCTGGTAGATCTGGATGCTCAGTTGTTTTCAGCTCCGCTGGACCGACTAACCACAGGTCACTGGTTACAAATTTCAAATATTTTCTGATGGTTCTTTCACAACAACTTTTTCTTTTTTTTTACGGATAAAGGCCATAAATTGCACAGTGTGAGCCCGGCTTCAGAGGCCAAACACACCAAACCAGCCACTGGTTCTTTGGAAAATCTTAACAGCGCGGGGTTAAATTCCTCTCCTCGTGGGTCGGCCTCCTGCTCGCTGAAGAGATAATGCAAGCATTTCAAACAGTTGTGTTGGAGCAGAGATTTATCTGCAGCGTGTTACTGACCAGCATGTCTGTTGTCTTTTTGTGTTGCTATGGCAAATAATGCACCGCCTTCGAGACCTACGATATTTTCTTACCTGATTTACTTCGTTCCCTCTGTCTTGCGATAGAAAGGAGTCTGTTTTAAATGAGACTTAAGCAACAAAACAAACAAAAATGAAACTCTGTGTGTGAAATTTATTTTCTATACTTGGACATATCCCTAGTTTTGAGTGTCTGTCTTTCTTTAGAGGCACAGTGGTTGGTAGTGATGATACAATTCCAGTCAGAAATGGCACAACCTTTCTAACAGTGTTTGTCGTCAATAGTTTTCTGAAGTCATCCTATTAAACCCTGATTTCCTTCCTTTCAACTTCTTCAAAGCAAATAACCCATTCAACAAGAACTGAACCAACTAAGGAGAACCATATTATCTTGATTCAGTATCAACTGCATCGCTATGAAATTATGAAAAAGCACAACTCGGTTAATTATTTTTTTTTTCTTGCTGTTTTCTGATTTCTTGTTTTTAGCCCAAGTGAGCACTGCACTGCCTTTCATCTCCAAAGTGTGACGCCTTCTTCTGTTGCTGTAAAAATAAAGCAAAAAGAGTGTCTAGACTTTTTGTTAAATAAGTTTAAAGCACTCACGACGAGCCACAGATTTATTTCTGGTCATCTTGCAATACGTCCTGAAATTTTATAACTTTAGCTGTTCAACGGTAAACTATGTAATATCTCAATAAAACAAACAAAAGTTGTCAAATTTTCTAACCTTTTTGTTGACTTTTATATTTTCTTGGTCTATATACATTTTTTTTTTGGGGTCATTCTCATGACGGGTCGCCTGTTTTTTAAAAACCTTTTATTCAGCCAAGTTCAACGAATAGCGGTTTCATCTTTGGAAAAAGTCACTAAGTGTGTGTAGTTCAATATAGAGGTAAAAAAAAAAGACTTAAGAAAAGATGAGTTTTTAGTTTTATCAAACATTTTTTCATTTTGCGAAGAGTTTTAATTTCTGTATCCTTTTTTTTTGTTTTTTTTTTTGAAAGACCTCATTACTGTATGTGATCTATTCTCCACTAATCTGGAACAAACTTCCAGAAAACTACAAAACTGCTGAAACAGAGTCCATTTAAATCAAGGTTAAGAACCGGTTCAGAGTTGCTTTGATTCTGGAACATTGATCATGTATTTGATGTATATTTGCTTGGTGATTTTGATGATGGCATTTGACAAAATGTTTATTGCTTCACAATTGACTGTTTGATGTTTTTATGGTGTAAGGTACTTTGAACTTTCTTGTTGTTTCTATATTGTTACACAAACAAACTTGACTTAAATTTCACCAATTATTTTTTTTAAATTGTGTTTGTGGGCTAAATTTCTGCTATTCTAGAATAATTCCCCAGTGGCCGATATTTTATTTTTATTTTTTTTTTGTGAACCTTCCAGTTTGTTGCAGCTCTGTTTGTTTAATTCAGTCTATTTGAGGAGACACCATAGGAGCCTTTTCTGCTCTTTGTCAATTAATTGCATTCGAGCGTTAAACAAACTGTTGCATAACAGCATCATTTAGACCAGCGCCTCAAATTGGACCTGCAAATATTAGTTTTTGCTGTTTTCTGGTCAACAGATGAGCCAAGAATGTTTTTCACATCTGTTTTTTTTTTTTCTCTCTCTCTCTCCAGCGATTGGTCGGACGTTAATTCCAAGGTACTTCCGGAGTATATTTGAGGGCGGGGCCACGGAGCTCTACTACGTACTGAAACATCCCAAGGAATCCTTCCACAATAACTTTGTTTCCCTTGACTGTGATCAGTGCACTATGGTCACTCAAAACGGAAAGCCCATGTTCACACAGGTACGTCGGTAACGTTTTGTCAGGATAGAGACTTCCTCCTTCACGGCCTCGCAGGCTGAATCCATCCTCTGAACCTCTGCAGGTGTGTGTAGAGGGCCGCTTGTACCTGGAGTTCATGTTTGACGACATGATGCGGATAAAGACATGGCACTTCAGCATCAGACAGCACCGTGAACTCATCCCCCGCAGTATACTGGCCATGCACGTAAGTGAGGGACTGGGTTACACGTGGATACGTACGATGGGCGTCGTTTAAAGTCGTTCTTTTTAATCTCGTTCCAGGCCCAAGACCCACAGATGCTTGACCAGCTGTCCAAAAACATAACAAGATGTGGCCTGTCAAACTCCACCCTCAACTACCTCCGGGTAAGGGGAGCCAGGGCACACTGCTTTTGTTTGTTTTTCGTTCGATTCGCACCACGAAGCTGACTTTTGTAGATGAAAATATCAGCAGGTTAATGCTGCAAAATCCTGTGTTTTCTGGATGCACTCTATAAAAGAAAGAACTTCAAGCTTTTGGCAACAGCTTTCCCCCCAGAAAGCACAAAGTAACAAGATAAAAAAGTATTTGTGTTTGCCTCCATTTGCTTTGGTGTGTCATCTTATAAAAGACGAAATACAGCCGTTCTTTTATTCCAAATAATACAGGATGTTTGCTCCTTTAATAATCAGTGTTGTGTGGTGATAGTAGGGCTTATTTCAGTTTTCTACCAACTATTGTGACGATTAATCTGACAAAAATAGGAGATTTTTCATTTAAGGCTTTTCTTTTTTACAATATTAGAAATGCATTTAAGTATGCAAATAAACAAGTAACTTGTTTTTAAATTCGAAAACAAATATTTTATTGCATAAATGCAATGACATTTGTAGCAAAGCAATTATCTGCTACTAAAAATTTAAATAATACTTCTAGCAAGAGAAAGTCAGCCATTTCTGCTTGATTTAACATCAGTACAGTATTGGGATAATCTGTTTATTTTTTTAGATCAACTGATTATTGAATGGAGAAAAGATAATTTGAGCTGGGTGAAGCTAAAATTTTAGACTTTTTATTTTTCTGAAATACAAAATGTGTAAAAAAAAATTTGTAGAGTTTTGGCTTAATTACAGCTCTTAGAATGTTCTTTCATCAGTTAGTCTTTTTTGACTCTGTATGCTCAAATGATTCATCAATTACTAAATTAGTGGACAATAATTTCAATGATATTAGTCCAATTAATCGTTCCAGGCCTCCTTGATTATTGGTGTCTTCAGAATGAGCATCTTTGTTACGTTCTCGATTTGAAATGACAGATTCCTAGACCGAACCTGTTCCCGTTGGGATGTTCTTACTGGCTTAATGATGATATAAAGCTCAGTTTAGTTTAGTTATTTTTGGTTTACGATCAACAGTTTTGTCTTCGCCGGCACGTGATTCTGAGTTCATAGGTTTCAGCAGTTTCATAGAGCTGCAGCACACAGAGCGAGGCAGGGAGTTTTTAAGTCCAGTTTCCTGAAGGTGTACGATGTTCTGACGAACTCCTGCTGGGTGCTTCTTTGTGAGGCCGTCTTGACGCTTACTTTGCAGCTTTTTGTTTAAGAACAGAAGCTCCGTCTGTGTGTGAAGTCGGGTCACTGCGTCTGTGTGCGAGTCCTGCTGTCAGTGAGCAGAAATACAGACATTCAGCCGGATTTTTGTTGTTGTTTTTAAAAACATAATACCACTGCGCATTAAATAAAGCCGTGGATCATGGAAAAATCCTTAAAGCTGTTATGGAATTACTTCCTTCAAAACAAATAGGTAGTTTTCTATTACCAAAGACTTATCAGTATGCAACTAAATGACAGAGTTGCATGTTGGCTTTTATATAAGTAAGTATATGAAAACATTAGCAGCAGCAGTAGTGGATAATGGATTAATACAGCTCTTATGTGTACCAGGGAAGCCATATATAGAGCAAAAGAGTTAAAATAACTAAATAAAAACTAAAACTGTTCTGAATTGGTATTAAAGTTGAAGTGCTACACACGGTGGCAGGAGATGTCTGATGAGGATAATGGCCTTTAGAGGCCTGCAAAGTTGAATAAGATGTGCTGCTTGACGTTGATGTAGGAAGAACCCTGGCAGAAACTTTTGAGCATATTGAAGCTGCTGCTACTAGTCTACAAGTCAGATTACTTTAGCTATAGCAATATCTTGATTTAGACTTTATAATCTAAATGGATTATAACGTCATTCTGTCACTTTATAATCTATTTAGTTTGTTCTGAACCTTTCAACTAAAGCAGCATCATGATGAGTTCCTTAAGCTTCCTGCTATATTTTCCTTTAGCTCAATGTTTGGTGAATCCTTCAGACTAGAATCTGGGCTTCATGCTGGATTTAAACGATGCGCTAATGCTAATGCTAATGCTTTCTGCCTCATTTCTGCTTCCATGTGTTTTTTTTTTAGCCTATTAAAATGTAGAGATCATGTCAGTACCTTAATGAATAACATACAGAATAACAAGATCGGACAAAATCATAAATAATACACCTAATAAATACAAGTCATATTTTTTGTTCAAACCCTTTAAGCTTATATGTTGAATGTCTAATAATGAATGAAATGACTTCTGTTTCTCTTAACTGGTTCAGTCTTGCATTTTAAATGCACTATTTTCTGAATATAAAGTTATTTTTAATACATATCGAGGGATTCATGTTAACACTTTGGTCATTCTGTCACTTTGTAATCTATTTCCCAATCAAATCAAGTGCCAAATTTAGCTGGTAAGAAGCAAACTCATGGAATTGTTTTGTAGTTAAATTGTTTATTCAGACAAACTGATTTTATATAATTGTTTGTGACAATAATATTTAAAGCTTTCTTCGAGGTTCACTTTGTACGATGCAGTTCCACTGCAGGACTCTTATTGAAAAACTGGATTGTTTAAAAATATGAATTTGATTCATTTATTCTGCAGCTAGATTATTATAATAATAACGTAGCTTAAACTCTCTGTTTCAATAAGAAACATTTCTGTTCGTATTAAACGTTGCGTCACCCTTGGTCAACCCGTTGCCTTCTGTTCCCTCCTGCAGCTGTGTGTTATTCTGGAGCCCATGCAGGAGCTGATGTCCAGACACAAGACATACAGTCTCAGCCCCAGAGACTGCCTCAAGACCTGCCTCTTCCAGAAATGGCAGAGGATGGTGGCGCCGCCTGGTAAGCCGGACGGACCGTGCAGATTCATAAAATCAGCCTGACGTTTGCGTAACCGTCGCCCTCTCTCCCGACTCGACAGCCGAGCCGTCGAGACAGGCCCCCAACAAGAGGCGGAAGCGTAAGATGTCAGGCGGCAGCACCATCAGCGGCGGAGGCGGGGCCAACAACAACAACAACAACAAAAAGAAGAGCCCCGGCAGCGGCTTCCCTTTGTCCAGCCAAGTTCCGGTCAGTACATCGTTGCCACCTAGTGTCGGCGATTGGTTACTACAGGTTTTAAAAACATTCATTTAGAGAGAGGGGGGAAAAAAACAGACGAGGCCTGCACAATATCATTGTGGAATACAGCAATGGTGATATTGATTTGCACTTAAGCCCTATTTCCTCTACTTTCTTCCTGTTATTTTCCCCATCATCCAATGTTCTCATCGCTCTGTGAGGCCTGACGTCTCGGACGGTAAAATCTATATGCGTCTGTATTACGAGCCAGGAAAGCCCATTCAGCTCTAAAAACGTATTAGGACGAAAGCCTTAGACAGAGCTAGTGAGGGTGCTTGAAATCCTTAAAAATGCTTGAATTTTTTAGGTAGGTGTTCTCAAGGTTTAGAAAGTACTTAAAATTCAAACTGCACATTTAGGAATAAAGTGCAATCTAACGTTTGATTAAAGGCCTAAATTTGGAAAACGTTATCTATAGTTGAAACAAGATAGTTAGATAATGAAAAGACAATATTTTTTTTTTCTCTCTGTCCGAAGTTGAATCAGACCAAACTTGCTTAGATTTACCCAAATTATTTCTGTTTGCTAACGGTCAGGAAACTTGGCAAGAAGGGTTTTTTTTAAGATATTTTTTTTCTAGCTTTTTTGGTGTATAGGGTGTGTTCAGCTCTTAAAAGAAATACAAACACCACTTTTAATTTATTCTGCGTTTGTAGTTTCAATTTGAATTGCAAAAATTCAAAAGAGCACAAAGGAAAGCTCAAATCTCGCCGCTAACAAAGCCCTGTGTGTCATGACCGCAGGATGTGATGGTGGTGGGAGAGCCCACCCTGATGGGCGGGGAGTTCGGCGACGAGGACGAGCGTCTGATCACGAGGCTGGAGAACACGCAGTTCGACGCGGCCAACGGCATCGACGACGAGGACAGCTTCAACAACTCTCCGGCGCTGGGCTCCAACTCGCCCTGGAACAACAAGGCCCCTTCCAGCCAGGAGAGCAAGAGCGACAACCCCACCTCGCAGGCGTCCCAGTAGAGCCCCGGGGCGGGACCCCCCATAACCTCTATACAGACCCCTTTGTCAGCCCCCCCACCCTACCTCTATAGCCATGACTGCAGCCAAATTGGTCCATAGTCTGATTTGCAAACCAAACACAGCTGTAGCGCTCAGATTCACACCGCAGGTAGCCTGAAGGAGCTCCGTCTGTCCTCTGACTGAGCCAGAGAAATGTTTAGGCACTGTGTCCCAGCACTGTTTCTCTCTCTGTCTCTCTCTCTCTCCATCTCTCCCTCTCCCTCCATCTCTCTTTCTCTCTCCTCCTCCAACTTTTTACACAAAACGACCCCGTCCGCTGTTGTTCGTTTTCATTTCCGGATGGGGATAGGGGTTGACACGACCGAGAAGTAGCAGGAATTTATTCCACACAAGAACCAAGTACACTAACCTATCGGAGACCGAACGCTCGCTCGCACGGAGGGGTGGGTGGGCGGGGCGGGTGGGGGCGGGGCTTCACGGCGGTGGCGAGTCGCTACCTGTCATCTAAACACGACTCCGGATCGTGGCCTGCTCTGCCGATGCATAAGCCATCCTGCGTGCGTGTGTGTGTGTGAGCGAAAGTGAGTGTGTGTGTGTGTGTGTGAGAAGAGAAAACCTGAAGTGTTTATCTTTGGCTTTGCTGAAGCAGACGGGTCAGAACCGAGCGTCGGTTTTCAGAACTAACACACTAGTATGAAGGCTATTTTGAGGCACTAGGGCAATAACACACATGTACATTCTCACCCATGCAAACACACATGATAGTAAAGGTCATGATTGAAGGATTCTGAGTGCCCCCAGTGCCCCAACCATCTCTGATTAGACTACAGTGACTGCAGTCTTTCAAATGGAAAGCATTTACAACACACACAAACACACACACAGCTACACATTTTAAGAGTTTTTATACAGTATATATATTTCCCTAGAATGTTTTTTTTTTAATTTGTATTAAACGCCTTCATTTCAATTACTTTTATTTTTAATTTTCTACCAATACTGAAAAGCTACAGACCAAGGAGCAACGCAGGACTTTTATCCTCCTCTCCCCCCTCAAAAATATATTGTTTTTTTTGTTTGTTTTTTTTTAATCTTTTATGTTTATAAAAGAGAAATAATTTAGTGTGGATGTTTTTATTTTGTCTTTTTGTTGTTTTTTTGGGGATTTTTTGTGTATTTGTGCTTGTATATTTAAGGTAGTAGCAAAGTTCTGTCTGACTGTAATAAAATGTATTCTTACTTAGATTTACCTAAAGCCATCCCGATCTAATGTAAAGAAACAAAAATAGGAAAAAGGAGAAAAAACACTCATGAACCTGTTCCCTCCTCCCCCCCTGCTGTCTTTCCTCCTTCCTCTTTTTTTTAAATAAAACTTGTGTAAATTAAATTACAAACCCCTGGGGGTACAATGGCACCATGGAAAGATGATTTTACTTAGTTTTTTTTTTTTCTTTTCTATTTATTTTTAAAAATTCACGCTTGTATTTTTGATTAATCACAGCATCCCTGACAATTTTTCTGTATCTCATCTTGCTGTCGAAGTGAATGTGCTCAATGGCTTTTAGTTTCCCTGTAACTTTCCTGTTTCATCACTGGCTAAGAAACAATCTTTTGTTTTTGATCTTTTTTGTTTTCTTAATGAGTTTTATGTTAAAATTCTCTTATTTGTACAGTCTTGTTTATAACCAGCAGTGTCGCTAGCCATTTTAACATTAAGTACAGTCTGCATATTTTGGTAACAGTGCTGAGTCTGTAAAGTCCAATAGAGAACAGCTCTGTTATTGGTTTGTACATTTGTTTTTTGGGGGGAATTGATTCCAGCTGCATTTCTGATTGACTTTGAATGGTGACTTGTACCTTCTCCAAACCCTGTAGAGAAATCTTTGTTTGATATATATTTTTTTGATTTGCTTAGTTTCTGCCCTTAATAATTAATGTATGGTACCAATAAAAAGATACATTTTCACTTTAAAACTGGTGGATGAGGGATTTTTATAAGTAACACGGATGCTGGACCCATAGCAACATAAGGATCATCTCGTTTATGAGGTTTTACTTTTATCGCTCATGCTAACTTTTAATTGGTAATTTATGTTTCTTGTTTAAATATTGGTGTAAAAGGGCAGCTCATTTGTCATTGCTACCCTTAAAAGTGGGAAAGAGAAGCAAACATGATTCAGATAGGCAGATATGTTGATTTTTTTATAAGTGAGGAAGAAGCTAAAAGGTTTCTCACCTAACACATCCGCGCTATGAACAGATGTGTTTTAAAACAATGAAGTGAGATGGATGAAATGTCAGAAAACTGCAGCAAATAGCAAGACTTAATAGTGATTTATTCTGTTGCGTTGGTATACTTCCTCACCAAAGATGGTGATAAAATTGGAAGAAACTGGATATTTTATTTCTGTGAACGGTCAGAGTAGGATTTTGTCTCTTGTCCAACCAGGAACTAGCTGTAGAGGCCAGTTTGGTTTATTTTTCTCCATTAATAAATACAATTATTTTTTTGTCTTTAATTGCAATTTATCTGACAATCTAAAACAAAAAAAAGTGCAACAGAAAAGCAATTTTTTTTTTACTGCACTCAGGATATTTTTTTTTTAAATGTTTTGAATTTTTCTAAGCATGAATGAATATAAACCCAGTTCCAAGTATAATGTAGCTGTGCAGGATCACACTCCCTATTTAATATACAGTAACAACACAACATACTATTGTTTTTTTTTTTTTTTTTTTTAAAATTTTTGAACAAAGCGCTGTAAAAACTCTTCGTCAATCCAGTTAGCAAACTTGCTTCAGGTGGCACAGCTGGGCTCTCCGCTGGCTGCACCTGTCGATCAACGCCTCTTTCAGTCCTCAAACAAATAAAAGGTTAGCTGAGAAGACTCAACCAGCAGATAAAAGCTGATGTTGTTCAGGCTCCTGATTATGATGCCTCCTGGGCACTGGTAATTTTTGGTATGGGCCATATGGACAGTTGCCCAGGGTGGCATTAGAAAGAGGGCAACAGATAAAACAAGTGAAAGGAAGAGTTTCACGTCTGTGCAGTCGGTGGGGAGTCGGCACCCTCTGCTTGCTGCAGAGAATATTGAGATTGTAGTTTGTGCCACTCCAGAATTTCAGATTAAGATCCGCATTTTAACTGGTTGGAGGAAGAGGAGCAGAAAAAACATACATTTACTAACTCTTCTGTACCTCCTCCCCTTTTGGAGACGTACATCTCACTAGAAAGACCCAGAAGAGGCTGGAAGGACTACAAATCCCTTGAGCTCTCCTTGGATTCTGAAGAGAATCAACAGGGGGAGAATCTCTAAGTTTCCTCCCTGGTTCTGCTTTCCCCACAACCCTATCTTCAAAAAGCAAAACACAATGGATGGATGACGTTAACTCCTGGAGACAAAGATAGCAGAAACTCTTTAAAATTGCTGATCAAACATCACCAACCCGAGCACAAAGGGAGATCATTCAGAGCATTCTGCAAAGAAGGAAAGGCAAAACCAAAACCAGAACTACCAGTCAAACAGAGAAAGGGAAATCACATCAACCATTCCTAACAGCAGCTCCACTTCACTTCTCTAGAGAACCTGAACATTACACCTACAGTATATCCAAAATAGTTTTTCTTTATCTAACTGTTTAGTTCCTTTCCCCCAGAAAACTCCACAGCCAGGCACCGAGGGGACGCTGGTGTCCTCTAAAGATGACACCACAGTTATTGATCACCCGGCAAAACAATGATAAGGTTTCATGGGGAGAGGAAGTCAACAATCTTGCCAGAGTGGTGCACAGAGAATAAACTGCTGGTCAGCATCAATAAAAGCGAGGAGGCGACCATTGATTTTGGAACAAAGAGTGACAAACAGCTCTAATTGAGCCGATGAAGAGTAAGTGAACACGTTTAGGCTCTGGGAATCATTATCACAGTGGCTTTGTCATGGTGATTACATCTTCAGCGTGTGATGAAAAACCTGCACATCAGCTGTTCCTTTAAAGTGGAGCTTTAACACGGCTTTATGTGCCTGCTGGCCAGTGTGGCTTAAAGAAATTAGTTTTCATGTCGTGTCTGATACACAGCGAAAACAGAAAAAAAACTAAATTTGAGATTTAAATAAAATTATGCTGCTTATTGATTTAGGCTAAGTTTTTTTTTTTTTTTTTTTTACAAATTTTTTAGATTTGGTCAAGTGCTACAGGTTTGACCTAATTTGTTGCCTAAAATCCAACTCCATCCATTTTCTTACACCCTTGTCCCTCAGTGGGGTTGGGGGGGGGGCGCTGGTGCCTATCTCCAGCTAACATTCCAGGTGAGAGGCAGGGTCATCCTGGACAGGTTGCCAGGACAATTTAGAGAAACCAATTGACCTCACAGTCATGTTTTTGGAGTGTGGGAGGAAGCCAGAGTACCTGGAGAGAACCCACACATGCACAGGGAGAACATGCAAACTCCACACAGAAAGACCCTGGGCTGGGAATTGAACCCAGAACCTTCTTGCTGCAAGGCAACAGCTCTACCAACTTCACCACTGTGCAGCCCTAAAATTCAACTTCTGCAGCAAACCTATGTATGGTAAAGTACAGTCACGTTCAATAAATTAGAATATTTAGCTTTAGAATAATGATATTTTTGAAATACGACATGAATATAATGTATGACAGGTGTCTCTGTTTTACAGTTTAAGAAGAAATTCTGAGCTGAGCAAAGATAATTTTGCATTACATTTCATTCAATGAGCACTTCATTTTGTTTAGTGAATCTAATTTGGTGCAAGGCCTATGCATATTTTTTCTTACAATAATGTCTGATTGCTTGGTTTTCTTCAATTATTTTAAGTGTTCAAAGCTCTCCCGTTTGTGATAAAGAGTCAAGAAAGAAAAAAAAAAGGATTTCTGATTACGGTATTTAAAAGAAAACGTCATGTTACAGAGAATTGAGAAGGAAATACATGAAGAAACCTGTCGGACGTTAAGACCCTGGAGAGCAGCAGGATGCTAACAGGGCGCTAACAGCTAACTGCTGCCACAAGAATTCATGAACTACATTACCATTGGTATTTGACTGTTTGACTGAGGTACGTACGTGGAAATTAACATATATAAACAATAAAAACACGGACAGTTAACCAGTAATTACGCAGGCGTTTGTCACTTAGCTCGTAACAGTTAAATCAGTGGTAGCTAACATAAATAATAATAGACATCAGCTAGCTTAGCGTTAGCCAAAGCTGCGAAACATCTATATGTAAAAGGCCCGATTGAGTTTACAGTTGGTAATTTAACGGGTTTGCATTGCGGAGCTTAATGATTTTTCTGCAGGATGAAAGTATCTGATGGTCATGATTTCGCTTTTTGTAGTTTCAAGAAGAGGGACTAGTTCAGTAGAACTGGCTTATGAAGCTAACGCAAGATAAGATAGCTAGCAGCTGATTCCAACTAGAACTGATCAATATTGATTTCATCAATAGCAGCCAGTTTCAGCCGATAACTGACCGAAAATGTTTCAGTGTGCAGTCTCTAACTTCTGTCAAGTAGGGCTCTGCTAACATAGCCATTGAGAAAGTGCACTTGTGTTGGTGCAAATTATTAAAAGTCAGTAAAATATTACCTTTGGCAATGAAGTTCTGAGAAGGTCGTCGCTGTGGTTTGCTATAGTCCTGAGTTAAATTATTCGTCTTTGCTGATAGTTTATGATCATAATAAGTGAAGTGAGACAAATGGGAAAATATTTTTTGCAAATGTAACCACTGACAGGCGATTTACCTGTTGCCGAATCGTTGCGTTGTTTACATTACAGTAATTCCTGTTAATATTGCGCAGTCATTTGTCTCATCTCCCCAATATGAGCTTTATTACTTTAGGAAATAGGCTGCTAAAACAACTAATTACATTAGTAGCAATACAGCTCCTAAAATATTTCTGTCTGTATTAGTTTAGGCACATTTTCCGGAAACCATAAACGTGCAGAAAAGAATCAGATGTGTTACATTAAGTTCTTTCTACTTGTGCATATGTCAGAAACGTTATGACAAACGTGTAAGGGGATTGAAACAGTCAGTGGCGTTAATATCAGGTGTAAAATAACAAGACATTGCACATTTGCAGAGACTTGTTTCAGGGATTCTTTGTAACTTTTACAGTGTTAGTTTTCCTCTGTTGTGATGCTATTGTGTTGAGTTATGAAATAAATCTTTTGTTCATGCCTTTGGTCATCCGTGTTTCAGATTCTGTGGGAGAGGCCAGTAAAAGCGATGAGCAAATTGGGTGTGGTATGACTGTAAACAGTGATTGCTTCCAGCCATTATTTGTCACTTGACAGCGTAGTCGGTGATATAAATCCCATGCGAAACGTTTCCTGCAATAATTTCTGCATATTGAGAACTAATCAGAAACAAGTATAGTACACCATTAAGAGCTCATGAGGTTGAATGACCTGATCAAGACACAGAGATCCAAAACAATCTACAACCTCTACCTGCTGCCAGAAGAACCATTTTTGCAATGTAAAAAAGCTACTGCTAGCACATTTTAATTATATATTGCATTTTAAGCATTTGTTAATGACGACTTGTTTTTGTGTGCCTCCTGATTTTGCACACTGTTTGCATGCTAACTCTGTTTCCGCTCTCTTTGCAGACTTAGTCATGTCTCAAGTTGAGAAGAAGGCAGGGCTGCTGAGGAGGACGTCATCCTCTAAAAAGCCTTTGAAAGAGAAGGTGGTTCTGATGTACGACGAGATTTTTGCTGTGAGTGCTGCGGCGGGTGGTAAGAAGTGGTGAATGTTTTCAGAAAGGAGTAAATTTGTTCCAGTGCTGACAACGGCGTCCTTTCTATGCCTATTTAGAAAGAAGACCCGGCTAAAAATAACCCTCGCTTCTGGGACGAGCTGTTTCTCATGAAGGTAGAGAAAAACGCACTCCGGTGGGAATGTCTGCAGACATGATTGGAAATTTGTTGTCTGGCCTGGTTAGCGTGATTGTGATGTGCGCTGAAAATAATAGTTTTGAGAGAAAACTGCTGTCAGAAGCAGCTGGAGTGACTCACAGACAAAGGCATTTGCAAAAATCTGTTCTCGTGTTCAAGAGGAAGTGCAGATTCACTCAAATCAGATTGAACTGCAGCATGACTGTGCATCAGTCTGCCAGGTGGCGACATTTGCATAATTTGTCCAAATACTCAGTTTTACTGTATTTAAAACAGACTAAATTACTTTTTTTTTCTTTAAGGATTTTATTGTGAAATTATTTTTTTGCCCCAGTGTGCTACATTCTTTGGTTTCAGGTGAACTTGGAGTACCTGGAGTCCAAATTGGAGAGTGTAAACGGGGAGGAAGTGCAACGTATCCAAGACAACATCAACTCCCTGTTTCACCACTGCGTCCAGGCTCTAGGAGAGGAGCACCAGATCAAAGTAGTCAACGCCCTGCAGGTAACCGCAGGATGTCCGCGCATCCTTAAAAAGTCTTGAATTCACGTATCTAAAATCAAGGCCTAAACTGTCTTGAATTCATAAAAAAAGGCCTTTACTGTATTAATCAAAGGTCATGAATGTTGTGGTGGCAGGACTGCTGTTCTGTCTTGTGAGACTTTTCTGTTATGCAAAAGCAGCTGTTGACATGTTCTTGCTATCTGGCTTTTTTGTGTCTATCATGGATAAGTGGAATTTTATCATCAGTCGGATGCAGGACGTTTATTTTCGTCATTGACTCATTTCTGTTCCCCACCCATATGGGGTCGAGCCCATTTTGTGAAAAAAAAAAAAAAAATCATAAACTTTTAAGTTTGGCCTGTGGGCCGGAGAGTGTGAGAAACACAAAGAGCCAGAAATGTCATTGTTTTTGCTGCGCTTGATTGCAATACAGCAGAATCCCCCAAACCAGGCGCGGAGCTATAGGGGGGGTCTGGGGGGGCTGTTGCCCCCCAAACCGGGCCGGATGGGGGCCCGGGCCTGGAGGTGCCAGGGAGGGAGGAATGGTTTCAAGTCATTGAAATATGTGATTACAGACAGAGAAAGTGCGCCCTCGCCTGTTGAGAAGGGTGTATTTAATGTTAAACAACTTAATCCAGTCACAGTGTCCTTCCCAGCATTTATATTCAGGAAGGTTTTCACGTCTCGCAGCAATCTCTGATCTCTGCTCATCTTGCCAGACGCTCTGTGCGCTTTTCCGAGGGGTTCATCAGAAGAACAAGTCTGCATCCGGCTTCGACATCATTAACATGCTCATGGGCTTTGACAAGGCGGAGCAGAGGATGAAGGTGTGTGATAAATCGCCTTAAAAAAGAGAAGCCATCTGTGCAATAAGCAAAGCACATGGGGGTAAAAAAGAAGAAAAAAAAGCTTAGCTGTTTGAGTTGATTCAGGTTTGTTTGCGTCTCTTTCAGGACCTGATGGAGAGATTGGACAGCCTGCTTTGTGGCGACAGCTCAGAGAGCCTCAAGAGCCTTTGCCTGAAATTGTTACTGTGTTTGGTGACGGTGAGAAGAATAGATGGAATGTAAAAAAAAAAAAAAAGCAACAAAAAATAAAACCATAAATTTTACTGTAATCTGCTTAAATATTTGCTTCTCATGCCGTTTAAACACGACTCATAAATGTGGAAAAATTATATTTCCAGGTAACGGATAATATAAGCCAGAACACAATTCTGGAATATGTGATGATCAACAGCATTTTTGAAGCTATTCTACAAGTAAGTGTTTTTCTTTTACAATGATATTTGACATGTTGTTTTTAAAACAGTTTGTGCCCTTTGGCTCAGCGATGCTTTGACTTCTTCCTGTCGTCTCAGATTCTGTCGGATCCGTCCAGCAGAGGGCAGCATGGGTATGATGCTGTGGTGCTGCTGGCGCTTCTGGTCAACTACAGGAAGTACGAGGTGAGCGTAACATTTATATGTGTGCTGAAGTGTTCAATATGCAGAACAATATCTGATGTCCTCAATGCTCAAGAAAACCCAGCTAAAAATGAAATAGAATAAATACAGATTTAATGGAAAATTATACATGTGGACGATAAGAGCATCAGAGTTTCTTTTTTTATTTAAAATTAATTAAAAAATGTAACCAACTCTTTTTGTTTCAAAAGATCCTAAAAGCAAATTGTTTTTTGTCATTAAATGTATGAATCCTTTTTGCCCAGAGGATTATTATTCACAGAGACTATATGAAGATAATTAGATGATATGAATTAGGACAACACTTAAATTCCCTTTATGAAAAATAAAGTATTTATTAATTTGAATTGAATAGAATTAGTTAAGCTACACCACGGTTTTAAAAATAGTGATTTCTAAGCCACAGAAGATGATGCAGCTTTTATGGTTTAAAGTTATTGCTATGCAAACAGAAACAGTTTAGTGATTGGATTTTTCTCTGACATGATCTAATTGCTTTAATTTAAAAAAGGACAACAAATATTCGCCCTGCTGCCGGCTCTAACGGAGTCATAGCCAATTCAAGCCATTCATGGTTTTGAATTGGCATAAGGTTAATAATGTTAGAACGTTATAAAGCTCACTTCTATGCCACTGAATTTATTTATTCTATCAGATAGCCATACGCTGTCAGGATAGCATACATGCAGTGAGTACCATGCCTGCGCATTAAGAAGTCCGACCGTCA
>NW_015113065.1:12859-24309 GCF_001443285.1 Poecilia latipinna | reverse complement strand
AAGTCTTGGTCTTGTCTTGGTCTCGGGTTAGGTGGTCTTGAACACAACACTGTCTTCAGGTCTGCTGTTTTCGATACTCCAAGTGTAACATCGGCCTAAATGATCTGTGTTGTTCTCTGATTGCTTTTCTTTCTTCAGTCTGTGAATCCGTACATCGTGAAACTCTCCATTGTGGACGACGAGCCGACGCTCGATGTAAGTATGCTGCTGCTCGCTGTCTCCTCATTAAAGATCGATGGTGAGAAGCAGGCGACCTTTTCATCTGGTAGATTAACGACTGAACGACTCATTTCATGTCATTCCCAGGGCATGGGCGTGGTCCTTCATCAAGCTCTGACAGAATATAACAGGTGAGATCTTTACATTTCTTCACATGACTCAAACTGGTTTGTAATAGCTGTGTGTGTGTGTGGGTGTGTGTGTGTGTGTGTGTGTGTGCGTGATGAGGCTGCCGGTGTCATCAATGTTTCTATTTCTGCTCTGACGAAGGACAAAAACAACACAAGTTATTTATATCTGGCAGTTTGCTCTGGTGGTCTGTGATGTTTTTCCAGATGAGGGGAATTAAGATGCTGTTTGTGAAGAAGGTTTGGTCCGTCTGCATTCAAAGACAGACGCATCAGAGTGATGGATGGCGGCTTCACGGAGCCGCTTGTTCGGCAGCCCATAGATAAAATGTTGGAGTATTTTCTGTGTCTGATTGTAAACATCGATCTCTGTTTGTGCTGTTATGTGGCTCTCTCCTCTTTGTTTATAGATGTGTAATTTCCCATTTTCTACTGGTTGTTTTTGTTTTTTCTTTACATTTTAGACAGTACAAAGATAAAGAGGAAGAGAACCAGGGCGGGTTCTTCTCAACCCTCACTAGTATGGTAGGTTCCACTTTCATCTCATAGTTTTAAAATAAGCCGGGTTTTTTTTTAAATGCCTAGTTTGCTTATGCCGTTGTCTTTTTCTCCACAGGTGGGCAGCATGTTTATAGCAGATGTTGATGAGAAACTCTCTGTGCAGTAAGTTCAGTGTTTACTATGAGGCACCATGTTTACTATTGCTCTCATTGTCAATCTTATTGCTGCTTAAAATACCCATAGAAATAAACAAATATGCAATTACGAAATACGTGGATTTTTATTGATTTTTGTCTTTTTTTTTTCTTAAAGAAATTACAAATGACAGAAAATATCTTTACAAAAAACGGTTTTATTTCGTTCATTCCTTCTGTGAGTTAACCCTAACTCAAAGTCAAAATAAATAAAAGTTGTAAAAAACACTCGTCAAACAAGATGGCAGTTCTTGGGTGGTTCAGTCTGACCTACGGAGTTCACTAATGGGAAAAAATATCCAGATAATTAAATGTGATTAATCGATAAAATTGATTTAACCTGCAGGGAGTCTTAACTTCTGTTTTAGCCAAAATTATCTGGAAAAAAAGCCTCTTTTTCTCCATAATTAATTGTGTTCATTTTGAAACATTTCCAACTTTCAGGACAAACGAGGCAATTCTGCTGGCACTTTACGAGGCGGTCCACTTGAACAGGAACTTCATCACAGTGCTGGCACAGGTAAAATAACACATTAATTCTTACTACTTTATCGAGTGGAAGGAGGACATGAGTAGCAAATGATTTTAAGGGTTTTCGGCTCCCTATTGGTCACAGCAATTCTCTTTCTCCAGTGTTTCTAATCTGGCTTTAACCATTCCCGCCTTTCACATTAGGGAGTCGTTGTGTTTCTGGTCTCTCAACAGAGCCATCCTGAGATCGACATCCCAGTCACACCCAGCACTCCCACTCCAACCACACCAACAACACCACTCGGCACGACGCCGCCCTCCCTAGATGGTAAGAGACTCACTTTTACGTACAAGGTGACACGAGCTGTGACATTGTTTCTGTTTGGAGAGCTGGAACCACTGCATTCAGAAAGTGTTTATCCTGGATAAAATTGTGAAAAGTTTCCCAAAATGTTCTTAAAAAGTTTTGCTTCCTACTTAAAACTGCAGCAGCATGCGCATGAGAGTGATTGACAGCGCTAAGAAGACCCGCCTCCTGACTCTGATTGGTTGCTGCTGACATTGTGTTGTGTTTCTGGAGATGGCAGCAGGAGCACAGGGAGGACACAGAGGAGCTAATATTTTAATACATTATTTGTCTCCTTTTATACTGTTGTTAAATATGTAAAAAAAAAAAAAAAAACATTTTTATATTACCTACTGAAGCTTTAAGCTTGTTTTCTTTAAAAGGAATGATGAAATCTGTGTAGATGATAAAGTTAACTTTAAGTGCAGAAGCGCCTGTCTGTTCACTTCCATTCAACATTTTTATTACGTCTTAAAGAGTTGATGAGTAGACTCAGACATGAAGTACACCCAAAGCCTCTCACACCATCAAAATAAAATACCTACATACTGTACAGGTAGAAATTTATCATGTAACAAAAATTGTGAAGTAAAAACCACATAATTACATTGTGTAATAAATTTCCCCCCCTCCAAAAAAAGTAATACACGGCTGTCACTCCAGGTTTTGTGGAAGCCGTTTCTTGCAGCTAGCATGTTCAAAAGCAGGTCGTTTCCGACACACACGCCCTCTTACTGTTAAAAGCTGCTCCTCTCTCTGCCCGCCTCTCCCTCCATTACTGCTTTTCCCTGTATGAAATATTTACATTCAAGCCTCAAACACAGATATGCGCGCCACACTCAGACCGTCTTCATGCCGTTTCATGGAAGCTTCCAGTCAAACCAGACTCGACCCGGCACACGCGCGTTTTGTAATCACGTGTCCTGAAAAAGCTTCTTTGTTCTACTTCTGGACTACTACTTCTTCTACTTGCACTTCTGGACCTGCAGTGGGCTAAGAACGAGTGTTTGGTTGGGAACAGTAGATCCCTGTCTGGACCCAGTGGGGTAATAAAGCTGCATTAACTCGATAAACAAGTTTAGTTCTTTTCTCAGAAAAACCTCCCTTCTGTTGGCTGCACATGTTTCCTTTTTGGCATATTTATGTTAAACTTTGAAGTTTAATTTTCTGCAGTGATGAATAACCCGGAGCTGCCCTTGGATCCCAACCTGCAGACCAGCAACCTTCTCATTACCTTCCTCAAGTATGCCTCTATCGTAACGCAGGATACTAAAGGTAAACAGAGAACCTTCCGTCAAGTCGTTCTTCGTTCTCCCGCCCGTTTATCTACGCTGTCTCTTTCTTTTAAATAGTCATGCTGTGTTTAATTGTTCTGGACAGGAGAGGCAGATAATAAGCCTTTTCAGAGTGATTCACTTCCAGCTCTGGTTCCGAGCCAGAACCCATCTCAGATCCAGTCCTTTTATAGACTAGAAAAAGAAATAGACTTCATCGTCCCACAGTGGGACGAAATTCAGCTGTAACAGCAGGAACAGGATATGTGGGTTCACACAAAAGATCAAAAGGTGTGACGTTTAAGTCTCTTTTTGTCAAAGGCAACCAGTGCATTGACACGTCTGATTGGTCGAGAACCAAGAGTGGCTTACGTCAGGTGCAGAAGGCCCGATTACTGAGGACGAGCCGGTCAGTTTAAACAATAATCGTGTTCGTATTTAAAACGGAGCGAGCCCTGCAGAGTCTGGCCTGCAAGAGAGGAAGGAGGAACTTCAGCCTGAGCTCAGAGATGTCATGTATTTAAGAAATAAATAAATTATTGTATGCAAATTTAGATGAGTCATTACTGTTGACAGTTTTGTACAAAAATGCAAGAGTGTTATTACAAGATGAAAGTCACATTTCACGTTTCCCTTATGTTTAACTTCTGTAAGCAATGTTATAGTTATTAGCAGCAGTAATAGAAACATTTGGACTAATAATGTACGTAATAATATTGCAGTAGTAGTAGTGCATGTACATCAGAATATTCTGAATAACTTCAATATATTCTGGCACTTATTTCAAAAGATGAAGCTTATATACTGTATAGCTTCATAACAAATAGAGTGAAATATTTCTGAGGATGCCTTACAGATAATGAATACCCCACATTCAGACTTTGAGATATTAGAATATTACATAAAATCAGGGGAAAAAATAATAGATATTTTAAACTGAAATGTCAAACTTGCCGAAAAGTATATTTTCATTTCAGTTTGGTCAAAGCTCTGGTTGCACCACTTAATGTGGCGCAGCGTGCGACAAAATGAAGTAGAGATAAAATTCCTTCTGTCAGTCTGCAAGCAGCTGACATGAAGCAGACAAACTGCAAACATCTGGACAAAAATGAACAAACCAGGCAGCTTTAACTTCCTTTTGAATGTGGTGAAGACAAAATCATCCTCAAACGCACAGTATCGTAATAAAGAAAAAAAAAAAAAAGAAACAGCAGATATATTTAAAATCGTGTGGCAAAAATATCCCTGAGAATGCTCAAACCGATCAGTCTACGGTTCTGATAGACAGAAAGGCTTAAGGCAGAAGTGTCTGAATCAAAGTCGTCTCAGAATCGTTTTTATCGCTCAGAGCCGTTTGTGTGTTTTACAGACGAGCATCGACTCAACAGCGCCAGACTGTGCCTGATCATCCTCACGTGCATCGCCGAGGTGGGAGCCTCCCCCCTGCTGTGAGCTGTACATCTCTGTCCGTGTCCTCCAAACAAACGTCCGAACGCTTCTGTGTTTGTCTGGTTTCACCACAGGACCAGTACGCCGACGCCTTTCTCCACGACGACAACATAAACTTCAGAGTCAGCCTCCACAGGATGGTAAGTCTGCGGCGCTTCACGCCGCTTCTGCTCGCTTCAGTCGTTTTTGTGCGACGTTAAGATTCAAAATCAACTTTGATCGGTGCCGTAGTGTGGGTTTTACGTTAGAGCGTGTGAATCTGCGCACGTAAAGCATTTAAAGTGATTTTATTTTATGGTTTCCAGCCGATGAGACACCGGAAGAAAGCGGCGGGTAAAAACATCCCTTCACGTCCGCTGGTTTGTGCTGTTCTAGGTAAACATTGTTCAGCCGTAATCTCCTATCTAATTTGAAAATAATGTTTTAATAATTTAAAACTGTAATATATGTATTGCTACAGATTCAAGAAAATACTTTTTTTTCCCAACTCAATGATTTTTGATGCCTTGCTTTTGTTTTACACCACACATTGTATAGCGCAGTCATTATAGTTAAGCTTTGTTTCTCGTTATCCGTCTACCTTTTTCATACAGGTCTACAATTTCCTTTAAAAGAACAGTTTTCATTTTACTCTCTTTACTAAACTGAACTCAAACTTGTTGCTTTTTGAGGTTAAACTAAGTTATTTCTTTCTAATAGTCCTGATTTCTTTTTTTCCCCCCTGCTCTCCTTGCATGTAGATCTGATGGTGGAGTTTGTCATCACTCATATGATGAAGGATTTCCCCATGGATCTGTACTTGTAAGCACACATTCAAAAACGAGGATACCGTTGTGATTCGTCTATTATTATGTTTTCTCCACAACAAGTTTTAAGGCACGATTTTCCTTTGAAGGCGCTGCGTTCAAATCATTCACAAACTGCTATGTTACCAGAAGAAATGCAGAATCAGACTACACTACACCTGGAGAGAGCTGTGGTCAGGTAAAGTTACCTCACTTACTTTTAGCTGTGTGTGTGTGTGTGTTTTGTTGAAATAAAGCTGCGTCTGCTGGTACTTTCAGCAGAGGGAACTTTGTGCCACCGTGACTTTTCTTCCGTCAGAAGCAGCTTCCACACCGAACAGTGTTGTTGTCAGGGTTGTTGCTTAGCACAGTGTTGAGGTGCATTAACTGACCAGAAGAAGAAAAAAAAAAGATTTGTGAGGTTTTGATAGGCTGGTCAACGAGACTGATCAGGCTCTAAACCGGCCGATCATATTATATCATATTGCATTTTTGAACGGAATAATTGTTACAAACAAGTGTTGCAAAAAAAATTTAAATTGTACATCTACAATTTTTAGTTTAAAGCGACTTAAAGAGGTATTGTCATTTTCCATTCAAGTTGATTTTTACACGTACACACACAGTGTACTGAACCACAATATTATAACAGTATCGAGACTTTAGTGACCGGACCACATGGATGTATTTACTGTGCTGCCTCTGAACTTCGAGTAATTCTGTTTTGGCAGAATAAGCCCATTTTCTCCTTCACTCGATGCGATTGTTCTTTTGAAGATGCATTGCGTCGTTGAGGTTGGATAATGACTCTCTGAAGAGAGATCCATCCATCCTGGAGGCCTTACTTTTAGCTGGGTCAACACACAGCAGGGTAACATTTCAGCTTTGTAACGGCTTCATCGCGCCTCATTGGAATACAGATTTCTCTAATCGGACCAATAATCACATTAATTCCCCGAGTAACACGGGCTCGCCCCCTCTCGCTGGCGATAACGGCTTAACAGAAAATAAACCCGGAGACGAAAAACAGCCGAATTAAAAACGCCGGATGCTTTTTATCTTCCTTCGGTGTGCTGTTGTGTCAGCGTACGTCGCCGTTTGTTCTGAGCGGGCGCTCGTTTTAGGTGCCGTGATGGGTTTTGTTTTCCTCGGTAAAAGCTTGCAGACATCCTTGATTTGGTGTTGGAAGGACCCTCCGCCCCCACCTCCTGAGTTTCATTATCCTCCTTAATGAAGAGGCCCACTGAGAGGCTGCTGCTATCTGCCTCTGCTGGGAGACAATTCTCCTCATTATGTCTTTAATGCTAGCATGTCTTTCTGTCCATGCAGCTCTCATCAACCTGCTGAAGTTCCTGCTGTCAAATGAAACAACACTACTGGCCAAGCACAACATCTTTCACCTGGCCTTGCTGGTGAGAAATGCTGACACACACACGCAGAGTGGAGATGGGAGATTTCTGGACCAGCCAGTGCTTGTTGCGTTAATGTTGAAGTTTGCTGTTTGCAGGTTGGAGCACCTCTATCTAGAAAAGTTGGCTGCACTAACCCCAAAGCGCTAATAATAATCATTAGTTGTGCTAATGTAGTCATTGGTTACGCTGCACCAACACGGTCTTTTGCAGCATCTGATGCTAAAAACTTCAATTCAAACCATATAAATATTATAAGTTCAATTTTGACATAATTTACACATTTCATAATTCCCTTAAATGTTGTGTTTATGTCAATATCTTGTTCTCTTTTGTCTGTGTTTTATTTTATTCCTGCGTGTTTCTTTTTTGAAATAAAGTTACTGGGGGCAAAAAAGAGGAAGAACTTGACTAAAGGAAACAGAACTGCTATGTAAACAGTCTTTAAACACTTCAAAATAAGAGCATGAACATAAGCGTCCAACTACTTGATGAATTCTTAAGTCGATAACCAAAAACTTCAACACAGATGTCAAACTGTTAGCGCTTTAGAGTTTGTCCAGAAAGATGAATCCAGGAGAAGCTAAATGTGCTAAACGTTAGCAAAATCTCTACACAAATAATTTGCTTTGCTGCTGGTGCGTTAGCGGCAGAGTGCCCACCACTGTTATGGTGACGTCTGAAGAACAAGATGGTTCTTCAGTATTAGTTTAGTTTTTCTTACAAATCCTAATTTCGTGTGTTTCATATGTGATTTCCCTGAATCTTGTCTCCTTTTCTAGGTGGTGAACTTGTTCAACATGTTTATTACCTACGGAGACACATTCCTGCCCACATCCAACAGCTACGACGAACTGTATTACGAAATTGTCCGAATGCACCAGGTCTTTGACAACCTCTACTGCATGGGTACGCTTGGAAACCTTTTCATAAACCATGGAGCGGAGCGGAGTCACATGACCTCTCTAGCTACCCAGCTCCAGATTAGCCCTAGAAACGGGCTTCAGTGTCTCTTTCTAAAAATCTGAGAAATGAATTATGGGTTAATTTACAGAAAAAGGGAGTGAACTATCAGACCATGTTTTTTTTTTTTCCCCTCTTCCCTCCAGTTTTGAGAGTATCCACCAACACAGGACAGTGGAAGGAGGCAGCCAGCAAAGTCACGCACGCCCTCGTCAACATTCGGTAAGGACGCTCGCCTTGTGAATGAACACTGTGGATCACCCTGAACACAACGGGACAGCATCGAGCGTCAGGGACGCCGTTCTTCAGCAGGGACAGGGAAGCTGGTTAGGGTTGAAGGAACGACCGATGAAGTTTGGTATTTTGCAGCCCTGGAACCAAACCTGCAACAGATTTTGGTTTATGATCCAAGGCCGACCCGAACCTCACCCAAAATTCGGACTACATCTTTAGTGTATTTTTTTGATGTCATATTTTAGATAGTCCAGAACTAAACCCAATTTATAATCTGTGAGGAAAACAGAAGCTCCCTGAAGCTCTCCAGCCAAGTCGACCCAACTTGAGCCGTTTTGTGAAGATGAGCTGAAGAGGAGACAAACCCTCAAACATTTGCAGCTGTGACTGCATCTGCATCTCTTTCCCCTTCCTCCTCCAACATTGCACTAGTTTGAGATCGTTTATTGTTTTAAATCTACATAAAGTACCTGTAAGCTTGAGCTCGTGACGTTACAGAATGGTAAGAAGTTGACTTGGGATGAATACTTTTGCTTTTTCAGAGAACGACGAGTTGATTTAAATGCTTCGACCCAGAACCCGAAAAGACAATTTGACAAAATAAAAGAATGGAAGCAGAGGAGGTTATAAAGAGTTCAGTTAGATGACGAAATGAACTCAAATGAAGGAACAGATTCAATTTTGCCCCCATCAGTTCTCTCCATCTGTCGTCTCTTTGTGCCCACAGACGAATTACGGTGACAGAAAAATCTCTCCAGTTCTGTCAGACTGATATATTTGAAATATTACGCACTCCAGACTAACACAGGATAAGCCATTTAATCTCCCAGCTATGCTTATTGAGTCAACTTGTATTTGAGCTACTAAGCAGTTTATTCTTCAGACTGAGAGCAAATGCTGGAGAGCAATGTCTCTGAATTTACATTTGTGTTGGCTCAGAGAGACAGTAAGGAATGCTGGGAGTGAGTTATGACTGACTGACTGCTGCTGCTGGTTTTTAACGCTCCACTGGCTCAGTTTGCATCTGAACTGGTTTAATAGGCTTTAGGTGCAAAGGTCAGTTTGGAAAATGGGAAATCTTAACACAAATATGCTCAGTAGGAACAAAAACAAGTAGAAATCTTTAAGGGGGCAAAAACTCACAGCGTTGTAAATGTTCTCAAATTAAGATCGGTTTTTGTTTTCAAAATATTTTTGTGTTAATTTATGCTACCGTGACAGAAAATGTAAGTATTTTTAGGCTTTTTACACGTCTTTACAAAGGCTGCCAGTGATTATGAAGCAATCCAACTTCCTAATGTGTGTATATTCGACCTTGAGAAGTCCTCTAGCGTCCTCACTGCATGTCGTCTTTTCTCTCTGACGGACACATTTGCTGTTTAGAGCAGATTCTCTGATGAATTGGGTTCTTTGTAGTGTAGTTTATCCTCTTATGTTAACACGTTGGGAGGTTGCTTTCGGCAATCCTCTTCAGGTGAAGCAATAAAGTCGTACCTTCTTTAGTCTGGCATGATGGATTCCAGTCAGATTTACGTTTGCGTTAATCTGAAGCAGGTGTGTTTTTTTTTTTGTTTTTTTTGTTGTTGTTTTTTTTTGCTTCTCGTTCACCTCCCGTTTGTCCCCCAGATTTTAGAGCCAGATTTACTCGGTTCTAAAATCGGTTTCCATGCCAACAGGATATTGGGGTTCCTGCCGATACGATTTTCCATTAATTAATCCAGATCAGTGACTCTTTATGTTAACATTCCTCATGCTCAAGGAAAACTGAAGCTTCCAGTTTTACATTTGTAAATAAATGTTATTGAAATATTCTTCTGATATATTTGGAAATGTCATGCCAAATTATTACATTGTTTACTTTAAGTATTCTAGATGTATTGTGTAGTTTTTTTTTTTAAGGAAAGTTGGTATTAGCAGGTCAGACCTCAGATAAAACATCGACAAAATTGGCAGCGACTTCCCATAGAGGAGACGTTTAACATATTCTGTCTGCAGCTTTTCAGCAAACCTCTTTTTGTTTTTTTTTGTTTTTAATCTTTCAGTGCCATCATCAACCACTTCAATCCCAAGATTGAGTCGTACGCCGCAGTGAACCACATCTCCCAGCTGTCAGAGGAACAGGTAAAAAAAAACTAACAAAAAAAACCCGCTTCAGTTCTTTTAACTCTGAACACGAGTTCGCTCGGCAACATCCTGGGATTATTTGGGTTTCGACGTGTCTGAAATCTGACCAAGTGATCCCCAATCTATGAGATTGAATAAACTAAAACCACAGGAAGCATTGATAATAGTATGTAATGGAGATTATCTGCATTTTATTGAGAAATAAAGGCGATAGATTCAGAATTAGCGACAGTTTTGTGCCAGAAATTCACGATTCAAACTGTTTATGATGATGACGAGACGTCTATCCACACTTCTTGTAAATAGTTACATTTCACATCGTCCCTCTGGCTTTGAGATTCACTAAAAGTGGGGAAAAAAAAAAGTAATTAAAAAGACGCAGCTGGACAACTTCTCAACCATTAATGTGTTTCTTAATTACTGTTTGAAGAGCATAAGAAGGCGGCGCGCTTTATTTGGGCCCGACTGCAGACATTTATCATTTTTGTGAAACTGTGAGGATGGAAAGCGCCGCCTGGAGACTTCCTCCCTTTTTATTCCCACCTGATAGGAGAGTAATGGATTTGGTCATTATGTGCTCTAATTACCTCTGTGCTTTTATCTGCTGGATTTATTCACAACAACGGGGAGAACAGCAGAACTTGTCCTGCAAACGTTTGTGTTTCTCCACATCACGTTCATCCCCGCTAATATGTAACTTATCAAACCGTAGGCAGCTGTTTTTTTTTTTTTTACATTAGTTCATTTTTGAGGTGTTGCAAAAATCATTTATGAATTGCATTGCATTTTTTTTATTTTTTATTATTTTCATGAAAAGACTTTTAAAAAAGTTCATCACAGCTAAAGCCCCTCCTGTCTCAGTTAAGGTCAGAGTTCATGATCCAACCGTAACCAATAGACTGATCAAGAACACTAAATATTACCAAGTATTTTTGGTCTAGTTTCTAGTGAAAATATCTTAGCACACATGACGTAAGATAAAAGTAACTTACAAGAAACTTTTCAGCAAAATATAAAAGCTTTGTTTACGTCAATAATTCCTTAATATTGATTTTTTTTTATCAATATTTTCTGAATTATTTCAGATATAACAAGCATTTTTCCATGTTGTAAGTGAAATAATCTGTCAGTGGAACTGCAACTTTTTCACCAATTTTAAAGAATTGCCTAATTAAAACAAGCTCCTGTGTCTTGCTTGTAATGCATTTTTTTTCTTATTTCAAGTATACTAAGACATTTGTACTACTAATACTATATCAAAAGTACTCAATGGTGAGATTTTTTTTTTTTTTTTTTTTTTTTTTTTTTTTCCTGGGGTGCAAAACAAAAGTTACCTTTTTGGGGGGGCCTGTT
>NW_015113065.1:0-9717 GCF_001443285.1 Poecilia latipinna | reverse complement strand
TTTTTTTTTTTTTTTTTTTTTTTTTTGTTTTGTCACTGGATGGCAAAACAAAGTTAAGCTTTTGGAGTGGCCTAGTCAAAGTCTGGGCTTAAATCTGCCGAATCAAAACGATGCTCTGTCTAGAGAAAAGTGGAGCAGATTTCAATCTACAGCAATGGGAAACACTCATTACCAGATATGAAAACTTGTCTAAATGAGTTTGATCTGCAACATTTCATGAATTCTGTGAGGGGAGTAAATACTTTTTCACTGTCACTGGATGCAAAAACGCTCCTCACCATCTGCATGTTTTCACTGAATCCAACCAGAAACACATTAAACATCTACGACTTGTTTCTACGATCGGTTGTAGCGGTCTAATATAGCGCAATATGTTTTCTGAATATGTTCAACGTGTGTTTACTATTTGATTTAGTGGATTTTATCTGAAGATATATAAAAAAAAATACATTGCAGCATTAGATGTAATTCTTTTTTTTTTTGGGCTTTTATGTTATATTTACTGTAACAAAACCAAAAGAAAACCAGGAAAAACAAATGAAACATTCATGAAAGCCTCAAACCCAACGAAACCCCAGCTGTGCTTTTAGCAGCCGGTTACAGCACGCTGTACTGTAGATGAATTTAGAAACTCAAAGAGGGGCCAAAGGGGGTTAAAGCCCTGCCCAAACCTCCTGACTAAGCTTTTTGCTTTATGCTGACCCTTTTGTCGGCACGCAGGTTTTACTGAACAGCGGCGAACACTGGTGCATAATTTTAAAAAGGGTCACGAAGGAAAATTTGATCCCAGTTTGATCCTTTAAGCCACACAGCGTCCCTGACTGCACATATAAAAGGACGGTCAGTTAAAAAGACGAAAAATATCTAGTTCACGAAGTGCTGCAAGGTAGAAAACGTGGAAAGTGGTAAATAAAAGAATAATAGTGAAGAACCCAGAAATGCAGCGTTAAAGCAGAAAATGACACACACAATGACATGAATAAAGGTTTCTAAACGCATTTCTTACAACCTCCTTCCGTTTGCACTCTGTTGAACTGGTATGGAGATACACAACATGTTGGTTATCTTCATTTTCGATAGCAGCAGTAGGATATCGACCAGAATTTTTCTATCTTTGCATCTCTGGTTCCTGTCATTTCATTTTTAGAGGATATTTTCCTGATTTGGCTTTTGCAGTTCTCATCTTGTTGCCAGGAGCTGCAGCAGCAGCAGTTCCCACAAAGCTTTCTCAGATATTTCGTCTTTCCCCAGAATGAAACGCAGGCCGACCTTCTGCACGGTTTTTGTCAGTAAAGTGATGAAAGAACAGCTACTTTGAAACATGTGGCATTTGTAAAGAAATTAGAAACACTAAAGTAGAGTTAACCGGCCGTACGATTTACTGAGCGAAATGGTCCAAACTGAGCAGCGTTGACCTGAAGAGACGAGAGCTCTTCTGCCTTTCCGTTGTCACGTTCTGTCCCTCAGCCAAAGTGTTTTTTTTTTGTTTGTTTTATAAAATGAAACAAACCTTGAATTTCCATGTCCTTACAATTGTGGAAGATGGACGATCCCTGTAAGCACAAACACTGAATTCACGTCACACAGGATCAAAAGCTTCACTGTGTTTTCTGCTAATTATTATTTATTCATGACTTCAAACAGAAAAAAAACCTGACGATTATAGCTTTTTTTCTTTTTTTTGCTTAGTTTTCCATTTTGCTTTCTTCAGTTTTTCCCATCAGAAGTTGGAGGTCAAACTTTGCTGTACAAATTTTTATGTTTTTTTGTTGTTTTGCACACGTGTAGCAGCGGGGCTGTGACAAAAGAGCAGGCAGATTAAGGAACGAGATGTGTGGCCATGAATATTTTAACGCCGTACTTCCAGAGAGACTGAAAGAGAAACAGCAAGCAGAACAGGATCTATTTGGCACTCGCTGTGAATTAAAAAAAACAAACAAAACAAAAAGTTAATTGGCTTTTAAATTGAATAAATAGTAGACAAATGTTTAACGTTGTTTGGTTCACATCTGTTGAAACGACACCGAATCCGACTGCATTGACGTTAGAAAAGCTCCGAGTCCGCTGGGGCCGAAACACGGGAACAAGCAGGAGGGACTAGTTTGAACGTTCGGCTCGTATGTGTTTGTCTGAGGTCTCTTTGGATTAATTATTCATGCAAGTGCATCAAACAAATGAATCAACAAAATATATTTTTGAAGAGTCAAGCCACCTGTTCTCATCAAAGTGTTTTACAAACTCAACCATCTGCGCAAGTCGCCTTTATGCAAAGAAAGAAAAAAAACATTATTTATACCGTGGAAGGATAAAAAAGATACAAAAAGCATATTTAGTAGAAATTGTATTCCTAAAATACAACTTTTAAAGCTGCAGTGCCCTTTGACCTCTGACAGCAGCCAGATTATTTTCAGCCTCTCAGTAAATAGGATTGCTGGTTAGTCGAGGATTAACCAGTCCATTCATCTGGTTATTATACCACAGCAAAGTTTTCCTCATGGAAAGCACTTTGATTCTGGTCTTGATGTTGATCTTTGGTGGTTAAAAAAATAAATAAAAGCACCAAAATAATAAATTAGGTTAAAAATTGAGGATTAATAGAAGCTATGAGACGCAGAGAGATTAATCTGGGCAGGATTGCAGTCTGTTAATGACACTTAGTTGCCCGGTTGGTGGTCTGCACCACAAAGCATCGCGTCTCTCCACATGATCCTTCATGAATAAAATAATGCAGTGAAGTATTTAAAAACTCATCAATAATTTACGTTTCCTCTCTCTGTTTCACCGTGTCACCCTGAGACACGGGAACTTATTTGAATCATATAGCGCTTTGTTTTCGCGACCCGTATTTCTCTTATCATTATTCTTATTTTTTGTTTTTCACCTCTTTAGGTTTTGGAGGTGGTCCGCTCCAATTACGACACTCTGACCCTGAAGCTGCAGGACGGTCTGGACCAGTTTGAGAGATATTCAGAGCAGCCAAAAGAAGCTGCGTTCTTCAAGGAGCTGGTGAGAGACCCGATGCGTTCGTCTCTCTCCTCACCCAGCCCCGCTGTCCGTCGCGCTTCAGTTTTCCCCGTCCGTCCTGTCATTCACTAATCTCTCCATCTGTCTTTCCAACCATCCATTCGTCTGCTGTTCCGTCTGTCCATCCTCTCTCCTTTCATCATCGCTCTATCCGTCCGCAGCCTGTCAGTCTGTTGTTTTTGCAGCGTCTCTAATGGAAGAGTTGTGTTGAATTTTTGTAAATCTTAAGTTCCATCAGTGTAGCTTTTTCTTTAGGCAGTCAGTTTGAAACCCCACTCTGTGATGAATATCACATTTAGTTACTTTGGTCACTCTGAGACCATCCAATTAATTTAAGAGGTTAATAACACACCAGGGGGGCGTATTGTGTTTTTGTTTGTGTTTTTTGACCACTTTTTAAACTAATAAGATCAGATTAACTTTCATTTACATTTAAGATGTAATAATTTTTGGTAACGCCTTATTTGAAGGGGTGTACATACGACTGACATGACACTGTCATAAACATGACATAACATCTGTTATGAACACGAAGGAGTCTTTATGAACTGAGTCTTCATGAAGTGTCATTTGGTAAATGATGACACTTTTAATGGACTTTTAATAGAACTTTGCATTAAAAGGATCATTATTGACCAAATAATGCAAAGTTTACACTTTTTATGCAACTTCTAGTGCAACTTTACATTAAAAGTGTCATTATTTACCGAACGACACTTCATGACACCAGTTCATGAAGACTCCATCTGTTTATGATCATTTTGTTATGTCAGTCTTATGCACAGCCCTTCAAATAAAGTGTTACCAAATTTTTTGTATTATTTTGTCTATAGAAATATAGAATTAACATATTTATTTCAAATATTTTTCAAACTACCAAGTCGGAAGTGCATTCAAGAAACAAACAAGCTGCCTGTTGCCGCCCACTGCCTTTTCTTGGAATAATTTAGCTTTAGGAGCGCTAGAAGGCTGTGTGCGTGCGTGTGTGCGTGTGTGTCCTCGGCTCGGTGGGAGTGTGTGTTTTCTCTCCGGTGACGACCGTTTCTGTCTGCAGGTGCGCTCCATCAGTCTGAACGTGAGGAAGAACGTCTCTCTGAACACGCTGAGTCAGGACGTGCTGCTCAAAGAGTTCTCCACCATCTCCTGAGCCTTTGGGTTGGCCTTCATGTGCATGTGGACCCATACACACACACACACACACACACACACACACACACACACACACACTCACACTCACACACAGACCAGACAAGTCCTCAACGGTTCTTTCCATTTCCACAACCTTTGTCAAAGTAAACCAAGCGGTGGAAAACCGACGGACGCCGCGCCGGCCGACCCGGACGCAGCAGTCCAGTCCCTGTCCACGCTTTCTTCTTCTGTGGTTTTGGAGGTGTCTGAATGCAATCAGCTGGACTGTTACTGACAGGGGAACAAAAAGTATTCCTCCTGCTGTTCAAATAATCCCAGTTCATGACATTTTAGGTTTTCTGTGTTCCCTAAGCTGAGGTGATGGTGGTTCTGAGCCGTTTTGACCCGAGTGACTCTTGTTGATTTTTAGGTTGTTTTTTTTGCTCTTGAAAATCTGGAGTGGAGTGAATGTAAAAAGAAACAAAACCTCTGGTTCTCTGAAGTATTTTCTACTTTTATTTCTGATGAAGCGTAGAACAATAAGGTGATTGAGTCGAAGACGCCGCAAAGTGATTAAAAACTGACGACAGCTAAATGAGATATCCCTGCTACTGTTACCGTCATTTCTCTTTAACAAACTAACCTGGAAGTGTTGAGGTGTACACACACACACCTGTGTGCGTTTTGGCACTAATTATGACTGTTTATAGCGGGACAAAGAACCTTGATATAAAACTCTCTGAGGTGATTATTTTTGGTTTAAAGTCAACAATTAATTATGCAATTTTATCCAGTGTATGGCCTGTCTGTCATCTCTAAATCCTGTAGGTGTATTTATGTTTTTTTTTTTTTTTAAATAAACATTCTTTTCCAACTTAATTTTTTTTTCTCAGATGATGGATACATCGCCACATCAAGTTTCTTTCATAACCTTTCATCAGATCAGTGAATGTGCGCTCGGTCACTACACTCAGCAGTGAAAGGTGTTTTCTTTTGATGAATACAGCGACTGAAAACAAACGTTTTTTTGTTTTTTTTTTTTTTTTTTGTCTGGGGTCGTTTGTTTCTCCCGAGTTTCCCCGTTTAGCAGCTGTGAAATGTGAGGCTTGTCTCCAGGTAGATGGAGCGCGTCTGGGCTCGGCCGAGTCGTGTTTCGTGGAAAAAGAGCTTTGAAAATATCCAGGGGGTTTTGTGTTTGGTGCAGGATGCAAGAGCTGATTTAGTTTGAAGGACTTCTGGTAAAAGTTGTGAACAAACATGGTCACAGTTTTGCGAGCGAGTAAATGAGAACATAAGTAATTTCAAAATGTGACAATTGCATTTCCAGCTGCAGGATAACTACTCTCTACCCGTTGAGGAGCCACAGTCAACAAAATGGGTGGCGGCTGGTGATACGGGTGTTTGCCCAGGGCTATATTAGGAATCAGGGTGCACAAGCTGCAGCTTTCCTGTTAATTACATTGTGAAAAAGTTTTCCATTGTTTTTTTGTTTTTTTTTCAGCAGTCAGTACTGCTGAAAATGTTTAATCTGTTTTGACTAAAGAGTAAGGAGCAAGAAATAAGACATCAAAACCTTGGTTGGGATCTCCTGGGACCTGGTAAAATAAAAAGTATTTTAATAGAAAATAAACGCGTGCAAAACATATTTTTTTCTTCAAACAAAGCCATAAAATATAAGGAAATGTTATGTTTTCAAACATCCATCTCCAACTCCTGGGAAAGTGGCTATTTGTCTCTGGAAGTACTTGGAAAATATCCCTCAAATAAAATGATGAAACATCAGAAAAAGAGAAATCCTTTTTTCCAGGAAGAAAAAAAATAAAACTAATGCTTGTTGGTGATGAACAGAGTGCTTTTAAAAAAAAAAAAAGACAGGCAGGCGAGTGAGGGATTATTACGTCCTCTGTCGGAAGACCAAGAGAAATAATCCACGGGCTGCAGGAGAAAGACTGGAGACAAAGGAGAAATATGGAGAATGAAGAGACAGAAAAATGAGGCCCAGTGAGATATAATCAAAAAGAGGAGAGGCAGAAAGCAAAGCTGTTCCGGAGAGGTATTTAAATGCACTCTGTGCCCTAGGACTAGTAAATCCAGCAGTATTGATGTTTGTTCACCTCCTTTACGGAGAAGTTCAGCGCCCGTGGAAAGCGGAGCTGACAGATAACCAATAACAAGCTCTGATTGATGCTCGGAGAGGGTTGTAACGCACTCTGAAAAATAATCCTCTGACTGACAAATTCACTCCACATATGAGCTGTCGTAGTAAACGTCATAAACCAGCGTCTTCTAAAGGAGCCAAGTTTGTTTCCAGGCTGCAGCCCAGAGAGAAAAACTATTTTAAATAAAGTGTGTAGTGGGTGTTCGGAGGAGACAAAGGATGCCATCTCCACCCAGATGAATATTTGATGAGGAGGCTGATATGCTCCAATGAAACTTCATGAATACGCAGCAGCGTTAATGTGGAGTCACACGGTTTAACACGCCGGCTGAGGCTTGGCTCTGTCCGCCAAACACGTGAACTAACATCCCGACTCTCACGTCAGGGAAGGATTATCTACAAAAACAGCAGAACTCGTCTGTTCAACTCACTGGAAATGATTCAGAAAGACCTTCAACCAACTTCAGATATTTACATGCACTGTATAACACCTCACTGACAGGAAGTGAGGCCTTTTTCCATTGCTTCATTTGGGAATCCCATGATGATTTTTCATTTGCTAAATGACAGAATGATGACAGATGAGTTTTTTTAGATAGCATACAGATAAAACAATGTAAAAGAGGGAAAAAACACATTTTATTAAAAAAAAACATCCATGTTGAAAATGATTTATACCCTTTTCAAATAATCAAATCAAACTCTTCTCATAATTGCTAACCAGCTTTTACCATGTGTTAATTTGATATTGTTCGTTTGAAGGCCTTTAGCTTCACCTGCAGATTCTCTATTCAAGTTGTTACTCTGACAACTCTGGCCACGTATTAGCATGTTCATTAAATTAAAGCATTTCTTTGAACATATATCTTTCAGGGGTCTGAAAACCAGGGCCAGCTTCTCTGGCCCTGGTTTTCTTCTGCTAGCAGCTGTGAGCTTCACCTCGGTTAGCAGAGCCCCTCTGGTTTAACGCAACCAGTTCCGGTATCCGAGCTCCGACTTTCCGAGACAAATTGAACGCAGCATGATTATAAGCGAAACCAGTGGGAGCTAATTATGGCGGCGCTAACTGCTGCTACCCGTCCAGAACCTCAATGGGTTTCTCTCCTTCCTATTGATTCAAACACCGAGGAAACATGCTCACAAATAGAGGGTGTGCCACTGAATTGGGTAAAAAAAAAAAAAAAAAAAATCAGAAATGCTGATAAATAGTTAATTTCTGTAACTGGTACTGCGCTTCTTAGGTGGCAGCCATTAGTGACGCTTTTTAAAAATCAGTGTTCGTCTGATAAAAGGCTTATATTTAACGGGACACATTTGGTGGTTCCGGGAACAAGGAAGCTGTGTGAGTTTTCCCAGAGATGTGAATCCGATTCATCCAGCTTTCTTTGGGGGAGGATTTTCTACTCAAGGTTTTCAGTGAATTTAGCAGCAGACTGATACGTTTCTGTCTACAATAATAGAAAAAAAAAAAAAAAAAAACAGGAACATGTTGGTGATTGCAAAAATATAATCAGGTAAATAAATAAGCCAGAGCCGTCCAGAGGCTAATCACATAAGAGGATTAACAAAGGGTCGCTGTTAAACAAAAAGCTGGTAAATTTTCTTCTTTTTTTTTTTCAAACAACTCTCAGTATACAATTCATTGAAAAAGTATTTACACCCCAATTTATTTATTTATTTTTCATATTTCATCACATTTAAATGACAAGCTAATTGAGTTCGTTGAGATTTTGTGCAATTGTTTTTACAAGGAAAAATCTAAACCGTGTGGTTGGCATTTGTATTTAACCCCCTCTTACGCTAATACAGATAAATAAAATCCCGTTTAGAAGTTATCTATAGAGTCTCAGTCAGAGGCTGGTTAGCTTGAACATATTTATAGAAAGAAAGAAAGAAAAACAAACAATCATCAGAACAAACTCAAAGGAGAAATCAGAACTTGCAGTTTAAAAGTGACAACACCGAACAAGACCTAATAATGGAAGGATCTGGAAAGTAGCGACTTGAAACAGAGAGGCTTAAATTGTGGGGAGGTGATTACTGGATCAGGTTTAATCAACTGAGTCAGGGGATAACTGAGGAACTGAGGGGATAAGTGACCAGAGTTATCACTGAGAAACAGAAAGATGACTGAACAACACAGAAGTCAAGTAAATGACAGAAAAAATGTCAAACTCACGAATGATCGTTTGAAACAAAATGACACGCAAAACCAACGACCCGCGGATCTTGGTCATTTGAGAGCATTCAGCAAGGTAGACATTAATCAGAGAAGAGAGAGAAGTACATGATAATTAAAGAATAACTGCATTGATCTACAGCTCAGGTACATCATGGTAGAGTCGCAAGAAATGGTCACAAGAAAGCTCACTCAGTTCGTGTAAGGGACTCGAGGATTAAATTGTTTGGCAAATAGCCAGAACCCCGTGTTAAAGTGTAATACTCCAAATCACGTTGAATTCAAGATCCTCAATGTAACACTTGGTTGTGGCAGCATCAGGATGCGGGGGATGCTGATAGAAAACGTGTTACTGACTGACCATAGATCAGGATGGATCCAAAGGATCTAGGACAAATAAAATATAAATTATTTTTGCTTAAAGTATGCTAATGAATGGCCCAGTTAAAGCTCAGACTCAGGAGTCTGGAAAATAATATGCTGGCCGCCTGCTTTAAAAAAAAAAAAAGTCAATAATATTAATAATAATAATAAAAAAAACACGTATCTTTCTCCTTTCCAGCGTCTCGCAGATAAGCGCAGATCTCTCCGCTTCTCTGTGACGCTGTGCGCCCCCCGCCCCTCCCTTCCTCTCTCCCAACAAATGTGAGGCGCACCAGCGGGACAGACTCAGCACGGATCCAGTTGTTGTGCGCCAACTATCAGGAAAGTGACACTTGAATCTAAGACCTCCACAGAATCCATCCGAACCGTGGATGAGAGTCGGAGGAAGAAAATACGTTCCGGTTTGGGGAAAGAAGGGACCGCAGAGACAGATTTCCTCCTTTTGTTGATCTATTTTTATCTATTTTATTTTATTTATTTTTTTTTTTTGAGCAGCGCGCACAGACTGACATGTCAGCGGGAGTAAAGACGTGAATGAAGCGCAGCGCGGCGGTTTGGTGAAAAATAAGAGAAAAGGATGAAATCCAGGAGTCAGGATCAGAGTCTGTCTGACTCCAGAGAGCTGGACAGATCCTTCGATCCGCTCACAGGTAAGGTTACTCATCATCATGATCACATCATCATCATTGACAGCAGCAGCATTGTTTATTTAATGCTGTTTGCTGCCCTGGTCTAATAGCTTTTGATTGATTTCCTCTTACTGAATGACAGTAAACATCAGCGCATGTTTCAAAGAGCGGTTTCACGCACAGGAATTAACTTTCAATCAGTTTTACCAGCGGGG
>NW_015113064.1:859048-861681 GCF_001443285.1 Poecilia latipinna | reverse complement strand
GGAGTTCTCTTTCATAGCATTCGTTTCGTGTCTCACAATGGGAACGCCCCTGGCGTAACCTCATCAGAAGCTCCTATTACATTACGCCAGCCAGGATTGGCTGAAGATAAGCCTGTAAGCGTCAGAGAGGGCAGGGACCCTCTCTCTGTAAATAGGGCTGACCCTGAGCAGACATCTTATTCAAAAACCTCTTCTCTCGCAACGAGCAGAAGTTCCAACCAGCTCTCGTAACTACTGACTCTATTCTGAGCCAAGCTAAACTGTCCACAGACGCGTGCGCAAGCTCGGTCGCCGGGCGCTTGGTTTTGGGATATCTGTTCGGTATCACAGCGAGTAGCTTCTCTCTGGTAGAAATACCAAAAAAAAAAACAAAAAAAAAGCCGACTCACCGTAAGGTTGTTCGTTGGCAGTTTTCAAAGAGTAGCAATACTCCCACCGTAAGCTACCTACTGGGAAGCCGCAACGCTTCCCCCTCCATAGTCTAACCATAATTGGTTAGCTTAGCAGTCGCCAGCTCTTTTTCTTTTAGTAGCGTTACGGCCATCTCATCTCCCCGAAACATGGAGACCGTCAGGTCATTTAGTACCGTGGAGAAGAGCCCACAGGCGGCAACAAAATTTCAAGCGGGGACACACACCCGTCGTGCGTGATGTGTTTCGGGCTGAAACATGCCCAAGCAGCCTTTGACTCTGTGGAGTCCTGCTCGCACTGTAGCAGGTTCTCCGTCAAAGTGCTTCGTCGCCGTCTGGCCCGTCAGACGACATTGTCCAGCAGCGACCCGCTTATGATATCTGCAGCAGCTGTGCAGGAACCGGCCGAGCAAATAACTTCGATGACCGCTGATGCGGGAGCCGGGACGAGTTGGGGCGAAATCCTCGACTCCGTGGACCCGCTGCCATCTGAGGTCCCCGAACTCGGCTTCGAGTCCTGTTCGCTGGATTTCCCGGTAACGGGAGACTGCGAGTTTTCCGATAGTGAGCCGGAGCTTCCTTTCTCGGATAATGATGAGGATTATGACCCATCTCCTCCGCTGTCGGGTCGGGTTGCAAAACCCGCACCGTCTGGCGCAGGCCAACCCGGTCATGAAGGCTCATCCTCGCCGGAACTGGATTTTGATCCGCACGATGTGTGCAAACGCGCCGCTGCAAAGCTTGACATTCAGTGGCCCGAGGTTCAAGCCAAGGTAGTTCGCTCCCACGTCGATGGAAAAAAGCTGCCAAAAGCACGGAAAACAGGCAGACAACTCCAGCCAGTTTTTCTGGAGCTGCTGGAAGAACTAGCCGTCTCCTGGCGCAATAAACCCTTTAAGGAAAAGCACCCAGTGGCTGGCAGTTCGGTGCTGGACTGTGATGGTATGGAGAAGTGCGGTCTCCGTCAGTTACCCCCGGTCGAACCGGCGGTGGCGGCACACCTCCACCCAAAGACTTCCATGTCAGCTGGAGGTCCCACTCTCCCTTCAAGAGCCGACCGCTTTCAGTCCAGCCTGACGGATAAATCTTACCGGGCAGCGGCGCTCTCAGTTCGGGCCCTAAACGCCTCATCGCTGATGATGGCTTACCAGGCAGAACTCGAGGAGCAGATGACTACTTTGCCAGATGCTGCACTATGGGAGGAGGCGTGCATCATCACGGATCACTGCCTACAACTCCACGAGGTGGCGATCCAAGCCCTGGGCAGGACCATGGGTCTCATGGTTCTGCAGGAGAGGGCCAGGTGGCTCAACCTCACCACTCTCTCCACTAAGGAGAAGGAGGACCTCCTGGACACCGCCATCACTCCTGAGGGGCTATTCGGTGCAGCGGTCACCTCCATGCAAAAACGATGGGAGGAAAAGAAACGGGATGATGAAGCACTGAAATTGTGTCTGCCCAGGCGTACGTTTGCCACCAGGACCACGGCCCCGAGCACCCAGCGCCAGACATTTGCTCAGGCTGCAGCTCGATTCCCTAATGCCTTCAAGATGCCCAAGTTTCCGAAGACGCAGGGTGCTGCTCAGGCTCCACAGAAAACCTCTGTCCCAAAAGCCCCGTGGCAGAGGAAGCCTGACGGCCCTCGCTCCGACCAACCGCCCCCCCCCCCCCCTTCCACTCAGAACGTGAGGAGAAGGAAGCGGCTGGCCTGACCTCCTCCCCAGATGTTGGGAGCGAGCGGGAATCGCTCCCTTCCATATCTCCGGTTCCGAGCCTGTTCGGCGAGTTCAGCCAGGTTCAGCGCGTGACAGAGAGGATGTTCGAGCCTGCTCGGCACGCCAGAAAGAAAAGACGAGACTGTGTTCATTATGGGGAGCTCCACGGCGAGCCCCGGTCACGTCCCACAAGCACATTTATCTGTTCGAAAGAAATAAATGTTCACACACTGGCGCATCCAGGTTACGAGCCGAGGGCGCAGATAAAAATGTTGAAAAACATGAACACAGTTATACTGGGGGATTTGATCCATCCTCTTCCAGGAGGACTGAGATTTTTTCCCCATGTCAACAAATCTGCAGCAAGCCGAACTCCGCGCGCATGCGCAGTGCAGACTGGAGCTGTTTGCCATTCGGCGCCAGAAGGGGGCGCTCCCAGCTTATTTTTAACAGACTGGCCAGTCAGCCGCCTGTCAATAAACACCCATCTGTGGGAAAAATGCACGAA
>NW_015113064.1:851303-854794 GCF_001443285.1 Poecilia latipinna | reverse complement strand
GACAAAACTAAGGTGTCTTTGCTCCCCAACCCTGCTTTTGAGCCTAAGGTGTTGGGGTCATACTCCCCAATTGAATTGGTGGCTTTTTATCCTCCTCCCTTTTCTTCACTGGAGCAGGAGAAACTGCACAACCTTTGCCCTGTACGTGCTTTGGATATCTATTTAGAGAAAACAAAACAGGTCAGGAAAAGTGATCAGTTGTTTGTCTCTTGGGCTAAGAACCATTATGGAAAACCGGTGTCCAAGCAACGGCTTGCCCATTGGATCACCGCAGCGATTTCCTTAGCCTATAGCTCAAGGGCTTTAACACCTCCTGAGGGGCTGCGTGCCCATTCTACTAGGGGCTTAAGCTCTTCATGGGCCTTGCTGAGAGGAGTACCTCTGCAAGAAATTTGTGCTGCAGCAAGTTGGGCCTCCTCTCACACATTTGCTCGGTTTTACAAGCTTGATGTCACAGCATCATCACTGGCTCATTCAGTTCTCAGTGTAAGCACCAATCACTAAAACTACCTGTGCCTGGTAAATAATAATGATTAAGTGAACATCTGACACACAAGGTGTGGTTTCTGCTGAGCAATTCGGGAGTCAGTATATTCTCGTTCCCATTGTGAGACACGAAACGAATGCTATGAAAGAGAACTTTAGGTTACTTTCGTAACCCCGGTTCTCTGAGTAGCATGAGTGAGTGTCTCACCAAGTCACCCTCCTTGCTCTGACGTTGCGAGGAAGAGGTGAACGTTTTTGAATAAGATGTCTGCTCAGCGTCAGCCCTATTTATAGGGGGAGGGTGCCTGCCCTCTCTGACGCTGACAGGCTTATCTCCAGCCAATCCTGGCTGGCGTAATGTAATAGGAGCTTCTGATGAGGTCACGCCAGGGGCGTTCCCATTGTGAGACACTCACTCAGGCTACTTTCGTAACCAGGGTTACGAAAGTAACCTAAAGTTTTGTTTGTTGCAACTTAATATACTTCTCTTAATAAACTTAACCTGGTTTTAATTAAGCGCTGTATGACAAAGAAACTTTGATATTGTGAGGTTGTTGTTCATCAATGTTTTTATCTTCAACATCTCTTTGCAGTCTAAGCATATGAAGATAGAAGAGGAAGTCAGGGATCAGGTATTAGAAAACCTAAAGACTTTCCTGTCTCAGAAGAGGCTCTGACTTCACCAGAACAACAACCTGTTCTGAGGATGAACCTCCACATCGTCTTCATGGTGGAAGGCTTTTTTTTTTTTTTTTTTTTTTACTGACCAGCTAGCTTCATTTTCATGGTGTGTTACCAGTGCTTAATAAACATGATTTGATTTAAAAATAACTGGACAAAATTTCCCCCTTGTTAATCTACCATGTCTCTTTCATACATTTTATTTGTTGTTGGCTTTCAGGGCCCAGTAATGGACTGGTGACCTTTCCAGGGTGAACCCCGCCTCGCATCTGATGACTGCTGTCATGATCGTGTTTTCTGTATTTATTTTTAGGGTTTTCTGTGTTCGGTTTCTGTCCTGTGAGTCTGTTTCTGCGTCTTCCCCGTTGATTGTTCCCAGGTGTGTCTCGTTCCCTTGATTACCCCGTGTGTATTTATGTCCACCTGTTGTCTCTGTCTCTTGTCGGGTCCTTGTCTAATGTCTGTTCGTCTGCCGGCACAGTTGAACTGTGAAGTCCTGTGTCGGCATTAGCACGTCGTGTCAGTCTTTGTATTCAGTTGCTACCGGTGCTGAGCCTCTGTGTTTCCGCTCTGCCGTGCTGCCTGTCATCTGGACTGTTGAGCTTATTATCTTCATTAAATTCATCATCATCACCATAATACGGGTCTCTGCGTCAATCCTCACCACCGAAAAACCACACCAAACCCCTATTTATGACAACTGCTGGAGATGGGCACCACCAGCCGCCCTCACCACCCTGCAAGGATCAGTGTGTTCAGATAATGGATGGAAAGATTTTAAGGTAGTTTGTCTCCCTTCAGTCCACACTTAAAACAGCTTCATAGCTAATGCCATCATAAGCTGATTCTATGATATTGCTGACTATTTTTTTTCTAACTTATACAGGCAAAGAAGACACCCAGAATTTTTTTTCCACCCCAAGCATCTGGTCCCAGTCATCATCAGTTCTGATTATGTCACATGCATAACGAGTCCACAATTTCTTAAAATTGTAAGTCTAACTTTTTTGTTGCCATTTTTCTGTACTTTTTAAAATACAAATGCTTTCTCTGTTTAATTGCTCTATGTTCTTTTTTGTAGGTTTCTGTAAAGTGTAGTGAATGAGAATATTCTGCTGATCCTCACTGTTCTTAGGAAGGAGAAATGTCAGCTTGTCTGCAGTAATACTGGAATACTGTGACATTGTATTAAAGCAATACTCCTTGGTGAAACATTTTTCACATTTCCTCTAAAGTGCACCTATTGTTTCATTGTGCTAATTGTCATAAGCATGTTGTCTGTAAACTTTAAATGTATTGACAATTTGTACAATTCTGTTATAGTATATTGGCTGTTGAAAAAATGTGGGTAAGACTTTATTTGACGGGATGTGTATAAGACTGATATGATACTGTCATAAACACGACAGAACTTCTGTTAGGAACATACCAACAGTGTCATGAAGTGTCATTCAGTAAAGAATGACACTTTTAATGAGAATTTGCTTTAAAAGTTGGATGAAAGGTTTTATGTTTGACAGTGTCATGTCAGTCTTATGCACACCCCATCAAATAAAGTGTTACCAAAATGGTAATATATTGAAAGCACAACGCAATTAGTTTCACCTGTAAAGTGTGTTGTAATTGATCCTTCTGTGTTCTGTAGCCTGATGTGTTGGCAGTACTGTAGTGTGTATGAAGCATTCATGTAGAAAGTGGCAAAGCAGAATAATAAAAGACATAGTAACTAAAAAGTGTACTTCATTAGCAATTATAATAAACCAAAAGTGTAATTGCAGCATTATGTAATAACATTACTTCTTCTTTTCATTCGGCTATTTCCCTTTAGGGGTCGCCACTGTGATGATTTGTGTTTTTTCTGTTTATTTATTTTGAGGTTTTTCTGTGTTCATTTAGTCCTGTTCCCCTGTGAGTCTCTGTGTCTTCCCTGTTGATTGTTTCCCCGGTGTGTCTCATTCCCTGATTACCTTCCCTGTGTATTTAAACTCCACCTGTTATCTCTATCCTTTGTCGGATCCTTGTCTTTGTCCTTGTCAGCGTCAGTATCAGTCGTGTCGTTGTTGTCTCAGTAGAACTGTATAATCCTGTGACGGCGTTAGTTCTCATGTCAGTCTTATCAGTTGCTATCGGTGCTGAGTTTTTGTTCCCGCTCTGCCGAGCTGCTTATGTTCTGGACTGTTCGAGCTGCCTTTGCCCTCATTAAATTCACCATTTACTTCTCAACCTGGGTCCTGCCTGCGTCTCTTAACCGTCTCCACCACACATCATGATAGCCACAGCGAGTCATCCATCTCCATGTAACTCTGTCTTCCGCATCTTCTTCT